>NC_135173.1:30201364-30456364 GCF_041146795.1 Maylandia zebra | reverse complement strand
CAGTAGCAGAGTACCTGGAGAGAACCCACGCAAACACGAATATGCAAACTCTAGATAGAATTAGCACTGTTGCCTGACTGTAAAGGCAACAGTGCTAATCACCACACTAGAATAGAATTAAACCTCCGTGTGCTCTCCCGAGTTTGGCGTCTTCAGTCAGGCATGGGCCTTCTCCGCTTTGGTCTTCAATTTTAATAGAAACTTAAAAAAATGTAAACATGTATACTGTGTACAACACATAGTACACCGTACTGTACTTCCCTCACATTTTAGCTAGAGATACTGAGACATTTTTTAATGTATCAGTCCTAAAGTATAGATGCTGATTGATGTAGATGATGAGAAAGAACAGTGAAAATTTCTTACAGCTTAGAGATTTATGTTTCAGATTTCAGTATGCTAAAAAATATCCAGAATTTTACAAAATGAATAGTTTTAAATATGAAGCTAAAACTCCACAGCACTTTTTATAAATGACTTTTTTTGCAGATCTTGCAGAAAATAAGATTTGTTGATTTGAGACAAAATGACCCTTTTCTTAAGAAACCCATAAAGGTGAGTTCTGACTGGCTCCTGTTTCTCTGGCTTCAGCCACCAGGGTTCAGTTCTTCGCGATTGAGATCGCCAGGAACAGAGAGGGTTACAACAATGCTGTGTTCAAGTCCAAAAGTTCAAAGAGCTAACCTGCAGTCAGGATCCCAGCACTGCCGACCGTCAGTGGAGCAGACGCCTTCGAGGCTTCGCTCGTTATTCCAGAAAAGTTTCCATCTGTGTTTATTTTGATGTCCGGCATTAAAATTTTTGATCGGATCAGAACCATTTCTACAAACCAGAACAGGACCGAACTCTTTGTCACCAACGCTACCTGACCTGTTTGAAAGTCTTCTTCACAGTTCCTGAACATTTAAAATTGATGTAATGAACACAATGAATTTTGTATTTACTGTAAAGTTTCAAGGTTTTTGTGCCAATCATAAGTGGTTATTTTATTTTGTAAAAACCGAAATGTATCTGTCTGACCCAATAAAACCTGAGCTTCATTTCACCGCCAATCCCTGTGTTTAAACTCCGTTTTACCCCCCAAAACAAACAAGTGCCTGCTGGCGGGACGTCTTCATGAACGCTCTTTGAGGCCTCGCAGAGGATTTCCCGAAGCTTCAAACACAAAAACTTATTTCCAGCAGTCGTAACAGAAACCTGAAGCTTCTGTAAACCTGATCTACTCTACACATGCAGGAGAAGGGATTCTTCCTGTTCCTTCCTTTCACAATAAAAGACATTAAGCTACTTACACACTGTGAAAGTTGTGGTGTAGTTGCAGATAGGGCTGGGCCATATCACACCATTCACGGTAATACCGGTATAATGTTAGACAATGTTAAGAAAATGAAATATCGCGATAGAATATGGGTAAAACGCGCATGCGCAGTGCCTTTGTTTTCATACGCACATGGCGGAAAAGCATGGCAGCGACTGAGAATGATAAGAGCGATAGCAGATCATTGAATGAAACAGATGAACCAGAATTGGTTTGTATAAAATGGTGCAACTTCAGTGGTGGGGAACTGGTTTGGCTTTCGTCTGTCAGATACCCACCACAAAGCATAATTTTTGGTAGAGCATGCAAGCGGGCCATCATTCATACTCCGAACCTTGAGACCTCGAAATTAGGGAGACATTCAAAAGCTGTGTGAAAACCCCGGAGGAACTCTCCCGAGGGATTAATAAAGTTTTATTTAATCTAATCTAATAATAAAAAGGCCAAGCAATAACATGTTTAAGTTATTTAAGTGACTTGTATATCATGTTTAACCTGAGTAGCAAAAGACAGCGGGGGTTTGAAAACGATGTGCCGGGAGTTTGCTGTTCTCCCCGGCTCAGATATTTCAAGTTTACACAGCTACATTCTCGCCTGAAAATATGTTAAAAGTTTATTTTGCGACGCAGAAACAAAAATAAGAGTAATATTAAAACTAAGTAGATGCAGTAGTTATAGCCATTGTTGGAAACTGGAATTGATTGGTCCAATCTGGGATATGGTTTTTCAATTATGTCCGGGTGGAAATTCGGGATTGTCCTGGAAAAAGCGGGAGGATTGGCATGTATGCCATAATTAGTAGTGTTTTTCGGAAAATAAGTCACTCTTCAAATTAATCCTTTGATTTCTGAAAAATCTACAGTGCGCCTTATGTATGAATTCTGGTTGTGCTTACTGAACTTAACCGATTTTATGTGGTACACGGTGCTCAAAAAATGGAGTTCCTGTTCCGACTTTCAAACTCAGCAAGTCCAACTTTAGGGGCTATCTAGTCGAAGGCTCCAACTCAGAGATTGCCTCCCACTTCAAATGGAACACATTATAAAATATGTTTACCTGGCTAATGGTAGCTAGTTAGCCTCTTTATACTGTTACACAATTTAATGGTGGAAAAAAATATCAACATTTAACATTACATCATTTGTTTTTAGGTTAGCTTGCTAGCATTACTATAATAATTTACCTTAAACTGAAAGTTAACTTCCTGTTTATTCAAATAGACATCATCAGATTAAACTGGATTTTCTCTGGTTGATGTTAGTTGCTAACATGGGCACGCTAGTTGATTTAGAATTTATCAGCTAGCTGGCTGACCCTCATTTACTGATGTACCATATGAAAACATCCATGTGCCCTGTGTATGTTAGCCAATCAGAATCTGTGTGAAGCAGCTGGACTGTGCAATCTGCATACAGTCACGCCCCCATTTTTCTACATAAGGAAACACCTTTACCTGGATGTGAAGCAGAGACATTGGTGATGATGTAAGAGCAGCTCTGAGGCTTTACTGCTACTTTTGTTCTTTTGTCCAGTATCCCTCTCCTCCCCCTTAGCAGGTGGCAGCAGATGGCCGCCCCTCCCTGAGCCTTTTTATGGCCAGAGGTTTCTTCCTGTTAAAAGGGAGTTTTAACAGGAAGAAACTCACTCTCACCAACTGCTTGTTCACTGTTGGGATTTCTCTGCATGATTGTGAGATTTTTATCTTACAATATAAAGCACCTTAATGTGACTGATGCTGTGGCTTGGCGTTATAAGTAAAACTGATTCTGAGCATCTTGTTACCTACGACATTTAGGACTATAATGATGTATGGTTTGGAGATGGTGGCACTAAGGCTGTCTTAAGATGATAAGATCTTCAATGGCAGTGAGCAGGATGACATCAGAAGAGAGTGGACATATTTGACAAAGGCTGATGAAGATGGAGGAAAAGAGGAAGAACTTGAGGGAGGTTCGTAGTCTTGCGGACTGTTGATGTTGTGACCATAAGCTCACAAAAAGAGCAGCACTGCTGCTGAGCACCTGTGGCAAGCTGTAGATCAGCTGAGATCAAGAAAAGGATGCGAGGCAGCGAGGTAAAAATCAATGAGGTTTATTTGCAGTCACAATGCTTACACTATATGTAGCAGACATCCAAACAACTCAAACAGCTATTCACTCTATGGACCCAACACATTCACATCAGGGACACAAGCCAAAAAATTAGGAACTCAATAAACATCCGTGAGTGCTGACATGGTTAGAGATGAGCTAGTTGTCACAAACAGTTAGCAGCAACATCGTAGAGAGTAACACAAGTTGCTAATAGACTCCACTTCCTGCTTCTCTTTGTACACCTTCTGCCAAGGTTTGACGACCGATCCGGACGCCTTCGCCGCACTCCCGCCTCGATGGTTTCCCCCTGTTGCTTCCCGCTTGGTGGCTCAGACCTTGGCTGTTTGAGCTCCATCGCGGGTTCAAGCCGTCGCAGCACCGTGAGACACCACATACACGCACGCCAGGCAACAGAGAGCCACTCCACGCACACGCAAACACACACAACATCAACGCACACGCCAAAAAGGACTCCCTAAAAAAAGGGGGGCAGGCCGAGACCTGGTCCGAGGAATCCAGAGTGTAAACAAAATGGTGGAAACTGCACCCAGCCTACCAGAGGGGAAAATGTAGCTGTGACCATGTTGCTTACACGTTCATCAAGCAGCAGGCGTGCGACACCTGCAGGACGTCACCACTGGCGCAGCCGCCATGCTCAGAGGAAGGCAGAGCCGCGGCGATGCAGACGGGTGCCTTAAAGGGAAGTTCTGCTGCTTTTTTTTTTTTTTTTTTTTTTTTTTAATACAATAAAAACAAAACAAAACAAAAAACCTCCATCACTTTCTGTGAATTCAGTCAGCTGACGCTGGAGAGGATTTCACGTTTTTAACTGCATGAAAACAACAAATAACGTGGTGAAACCTGAAATTTCAGAAAATATGACCTTATGTACTCCAAAAACCGTCAAAGAAACAATTCATGTGGCGATGAACAAACGGTGACCCTCCTCCCTGACTTCCTGTGTGGTTTTTCTTGGTCACGAGTCTTTAAACGCAGTCATGTTGCCGTATTCGACTTGAGACTTGGTAGAAATTGGTGCTGCCTGAAGATCTGTGGAGGTTTCAGCTCAGCTTTAAACGTTTTCCTCGATCAGTGGATTCAGTGTTTTGGACTTTGTTCTGTCGGTCAGACACTCAAGAACATCAACACAGAAAATCTGAGACATGAACTCTATTAACCCGACAACATCCTGTAAAAGTCGCAATATTAAACCAGTCGTCGAGGCGAATCGGGGTAATACTGTAATGTTACCATGTGATCACTTTAACAGTGTTTTTCCTGAGTTTGAAGACTCGTTTAAAGGCTCGTGTGGTTCTGTTTTAGTCGAGCTGAAGCCGATAACAGCAGCTGGTGATCATGATGAACACTCGGGTCACGAGGCAACGAGAAGCTGAAGTTAAAACATGCAGATTATTAGAGGACGTCTGCACTCCGACACTCCTCTGATGTCAAAGCAGATTTACGGAGGTTTAAACATGCCGCTTTTACGATCTGTTTAAAGTCTGTCTGAAAAAGAATCCTCACATCTAGTTTTATATGATTCATTGTGTTAATTCAACTGAAAATATGATAAGTGAGTGTGATTATATCCTCATTTTCTGCTGGTTTCATTGGGAAAGTTTATTTTCATTACAAAGAGAAAAAAAAAATCTACAGAAAGCACGAGAATTTTTAAGGTGAAGATATCGGAGAGCTGAAAACTCACTCGGGGACTGTTAAGTGGGGCGAAAGCAGGAAGTGCCCCAGCTTCAGGAGCTCGAGTCTGAAATGTTTGTTTGAAATGCTGCAGATCATTTTGTCTGATAAATGAATAACATCTGAATAACGGGGAAAAAAATGAAAAATAACTTTTAAGGAGACGTCTTCAGATGTTTGACAAATGTTTAAAAATCAAAAGATGAATCGCTTAAAATAACGCAGCGTTAATTAATCATCAGAACGAGCAAGTTAATAATCTGCTTTAGTATTGCGGGAAAAAGAAGAGCTGGAACTCAAGAACAAAATATCTAAAAGTTCAACATTTGAAACATTTTGAGACTGAAAACTTTTATGACCCTTCGTCACAACAGAAGCTCTAATCAAGGAATAATCAGCAGATTATTAAATCAAAAATCTGACTGAAGATTGATAATTATGTCCGACTTTGTGTCGCCACTAAAATCGTCACTGCAGCTCCAGTAATAATAATATAATTATTATTATCATCATCATCATCATACTAATACGGCTTTGATGAAGCCTCTCTGAGGATTTCCTCTATATTTGCAAACCTCCTGTCAGCCTGATGACACCCTGAACTTCCCTGAATGTTGAAATGTCAGCCTGTGTGTTGTGTGATCGCTTGTTTTACTGTAACCATAAAGAGGTAAAGTTTTGTTTTGATCACGCTTTAGTCAAACTGAAGTTGATGACGTGCCAGCTTATTGTTCTGCAGCTTACAGTTAATGATAATAATAATAATAATAATAATAATAACAACGACAACCACGGGGGTTTTGATGAATCTTTTTAAATGATGGCTGGAGAAAAAGTGTCACGTGACCAAGAAAAACAGGAGCTAATCACTATTTCGGTCTTTAAATCATTTTTATGACGCTCTGACAAACATGCTGACATTAGACCAACTTTAAGCTGAAGGTTTAGCGAGCCTTCACAATAAAAGCAGCTCTAATGAAAGATGTTTGGTCTGCTGAAGGTGTTTAATTTTGTCCGAGCACCACGGAAAAGCCCAAAGACCTCCAGGTTAGTGTTTATGGGCAAAGAAAAACAGGAAACGAGGATGGAGGTGGCGTTTTTCTACCTCGCCGTGACCAAAATGTGACGGTTTTGTGACACCGAGGAGGAAAAGCAGCAGGACGGTCCCTCTGAGGCCGTCATTCGGGAATATTTACATCACTTCAAGCAGCAGAGACAGAGAAAAATGTACAACATGGATGCTCTGAGCCTCCCTTTCCGTTAGTGTGTGTACCTGCTTCCTGTGCTTGCCCCGCCCACCCTCCGGCCTCATGCCCACGCAGACAGACATGTGCACTAACTCACTACTCTGTAAAAAGCTCAATCACACGTTGGTTTGTTGTCTCGTCTTTGTGGGTTTTTAAAGTCGATCATTATAAACATTGTTCAAAATGTTACGAAAGAAAATGTACACTTGGTTTCTCGGGTGGTTTCTATACAAGGCAGGCAGAAGCGGATTACTACGTTTACCGGCGTTCGTCCTTTCGTCCCCTCGCCGCCTCTTCTGGCTGCGGCGCACTCCACTTCCTGTCAGTGATTCAGAGTGCTCAGACATGCTCCCTCCCCCCCCCCTCTGTTCGAGCAGCCAGGCGAGCCGGACGCGGCGGGCTGGCTTTAAAATAGATCTGTATATATTTATATATGCTTATATCAAAAAGGAGGAGGGGGAGGGCTGAATTGGTGTCGTGGCGGGGTGATGATCCCTGGGCATCCGGGCCCGGGGGGGGAGAGGGGGATGCAGAGAGGTGAGGGGTAGGAGGCCGTGGAGAGGCGGGTCGAGGGGCCGGGCGAACTCGGTGGGCGGCCGCGTGGAATGTCAGCTCATCATGTCGTTGCTGTTGACGCCGTATGTCGAGTTCTTCATGCTGTCGTTCACCTCCCTCCTGAACACTGACAAGTTCTGTGTGAACCTGCAGAACACACACAGAGCATTTTTACCTCGTCAGGCACACGAACAACTCCCCTCAGTGTTCCCCTGCAGGAGGTCAGAACCAGCTAATCCTGACTGTTAAGATCCGCCCACATTAAAACGCGTTTATTTGTGGAAAACCTCCGAAAGGCAGTGCTCCTTTCAGGGCCTGAATTTCTGACCAGCGTGTAACGATGTGTTTTTACAGAATAAATTTGTGGTTTTGTGAATGAAGTCTGGTGGAGAGGAGCAGATCTGTGGCATCAGCACAGAAACACTCGTTAGTTACCGAGGGCAAGGGTTACCGTGGGAATCATTAGGATTTTTCGGTTGTTACAGCACAGACTGATGTATAACTGCTTGACTGGAGTAATGTGACCATGCACTGCACAAACAGCAGTATTATCTGCACGTCAGCCATGTTTAAAACTCGGTTTGAGGTTAGATATAGATCGCGAACAAACACAATATTTGTACAGAAATTATTTCGAGCTCATTTTTCACAGTTTTCACCCTTTTAGGTCACCCAGACCTTCAGCTGCTGCTGCATCACGCCTTCTGAAAGTTCTCCATCAGCAGCTTTACTTTCCTAATTCAGTTCCTTCCAGCTGATGAGGAAATGTGTGTTCGGGATCACAACGTAATCTAACGTAACTGGATGACTTCCTCCATACACCGATCGTCCTGACATCCCCCTGACAGCAGGTTATATTATAATGCACAATGTGTGTCTCCAAAAATAAGGTGTGTCGCTGTTCCACATCACTAAACACTGGTCTTCATATATCTTTCAGGCTGTTTAGGATTACACAAGAAAAAATGTTTTCCTCCAGTTTAAGTGAGTAATAAATCAGTGACAGTAGTAATCGAGTCCACAGCAGTACCTTTAGTTTGTACCTACTTCTGGGTGTGGCTTTCTGCAGGTAACCCTGTCTGTGGATCACAACCTCATACAATCCCTGCTGCAGAGTCTGAATGATCACAGACTGAGTGACAGTCTGTGAGTGGCTTTTATCTCTAACGCTAAGCTACGATCCTGACCGAGTCTAGCGTGTCTCACGTCTCCACCCGTTTTTCACGTTCCTGACCACCTGAGAGGATGAATGCTGCCTGCTCTCACCTGTCCCGGTTCTTTGTTAGTAGATTTCTCTCAATTCCCTCCATCAAGTTCTCGAAACATAAGTGCATGGCTTGCTGCTTCTCAGGCGGCTGGCTGTTGACGATGCTGTTCCTCAAGTCAGCGAAATACTGCAGTTAGAAAAAACACACGTGTTATAGCGCACATTGACCCACGCGGTGCCACCTCTGAGGCGAGTGCGAGCGGCAGTTACCTTCTCGTTGAGCAGGATGAGGCCTAAGAGAGGCCGCGACATGGACCACTGGTTCCTGCAGTCCTCGAAGATGATGATGTTCAGAACGGTGGACAGCATCTGATCAACGACAGCAGCAAGGTGTCAACACGTGTGTGTGTGTGTGGTCAGGTGACTCAGGTGTGATCAGCTCACCTGCTGGATCATCTCCGGGTGCTGCTGCATGATGTGCAGGAAGCGGTCATCTGTCGCCATGGGAGCGGGCCGCTTCTTGGTGGAGCGCGACAGCTGCTTGAACAGGTAGGTGACGATGTGGTCGAGGCTGGAGCAGCAGCCAGTGCACACCATCGTATCTGAAACACACACAAAGACACAATGATGTAACTTCAACACACACACACACACACGCACACACACACACACACACACACACACACACACACACACACACACCTGACCAACGTTGCTGCCTTACCGAGTGCTGTGAGGCCTTCTGATATGGAGGACAGGATGTACATGACCACGTGAGGCTCCAGGCTCGCGATGAAGTTCATGTGGTCCTGCGTCAGCACTTCCAGCAGAGAGTAGAAGGACTGGCTGAGCTTCGGGTAGTCCTGCAGAGACAGGACCAGAGGTCAAGGGTTAAAAACTCACTCAAACGGAGTCCACGTCTCCAAAGTCACAAAAACCTGTGAGGAGGTGGAGCATACCAGCAGGTCACTGTGAGGGATGGACAGCAGTAGTTTGATGAAGGTCTGTAAGGCATTGTCCAGAGCGTCGTCGCCATACAGACGGAAGACCCCGAAGTTGACGTAGTTCCCGCTGAGCACCGCCTTCAGCATAGCAAAGCACACGCTGACGCCCTTCAGCTTCACCCCGTACACCTGGTCCTTAGGGACCTCGCCCAGCGTCAGGATCCGATTCCCTGAAGGAGAAAACAGGAACTCGATGAGCGGCCCAGAACAAAGACAGGTATATCTTTGAGGCGGTTGAGTGGGGGTCAAAGGTTGTACCATAGGTCGTGATCATCTTGCTTGTTTCTCTGAACAGCAGGATGCCGTTTGGCGACGACACATCAAACTGAAGCCGCTGTGATCTGAAAACAAAACAAAAACCAAACACAGTTAGTGACCTTTCACCTCTACATTTGATCTGAAAGGAGACGCGCTTTGGTTTCTGAGCCGAGTAAAACATCACTGAAAACCATCTACATTAGTCACGCCTCACCAGAACTCTGAAAACATTAGGTGTCAGACCTCTGAGGCGGCTTCCTCATTTAAAACTTGACTATTCTGCTGACGTTCACTGTGTGTACTCTTAGAATGAACCAATGAAAACACTCCCACAGCTCCTGCTGGGAGGGAAAATGCTACAATCATAGCTGATCCCAGGCCGCCAGTGGGCTGCCTTTACTTTCTTTGAGTCGTCTCTGGATCCTCACAGGCTGAACCGTTGTAAGGATGTGACAGCACAGAGGTCAGAGGTCATACTCTTAAACCTGCCCCTTCGTCACTGGGCAGGTTTACCTGTTGTGGACGAGCTCTGCCATGAGCTTGAGGACTGGCGTGGTGCATGCTGGGTCGTGGTACCACAGTTCGATGGCCCGCTGCAGGATGGGCATGTAGGTCGGGTATCTGCGGAGCGGGTTAAGGACACACTTTCATCGTTTACACAATAAACAGAAAAACCAGGATCTGACCGCGTGCTGATCTGAAGTCAGTGTAAGGATACATCCAGTCAAACAGCATCATGAAGCTCGTCTTGGCGTTGAAGGCGAATGCAATTCCTCGCAGGTCCCGGACCAAACCCACCAGAGTCCTCTGCAGGAGGAAGAGGAGGAAGGTCAATGTTTCGAAACATGTGCTCAGCTGCTTCTGCTGGAGTTTCCTCGTGTTTAAGCAGGGTCACAATTTTATTAGCACAACTCTGAGTTACACCCGCTTTATTCTTTATCCCTGCTACACCGCCATCGCTGTGTCACACATGCGTTTACGCACACACACAGAAACACAAACACGAGCAACACAATGTGTGTCTGTCTGCAAAAACAGAAATAAATGTTTGACAAAACTGATGCTGTTTATGTGTCTGTATGTTTGTGAGGGTGTTCTGACCTTGGCTTCCTGCTCGTTAAAGGTGTTTGTACTCAGCATCTGAGCCACTGCTTCAAACGCCGCCGTCAGAGGCAGCATGAACTGTTCGAACTGGTCCTCATCTTCACCTGCAGACACAGACACACACGAGGCCCAGTGTAAACTGTGTGTGTGTGGCTCCTGCAGACCACGTCACACTTCATTTCCAGGCACCAGTATCTCTCCTGTTTCAGCTTTTGTGTTGTTACAAGATAAAAACTTTCTGCTGCTTCTTCATCACAAGGGGCGCCGCAGTGGGTCGTTCTGGATCTGTGTCTCAGCGACCTTTTGCCAAGTGAAGTCTACAAAAAGTCCGAAACTGAAGAACTTGAAGCCACACCAGCGTGTGTGTTTGTGTCTGCATACCTAAATCGACCATCAGCAGGCGTCCTAGTGCAGTGTAGAAGGTGGTCCGACACCTCATGTCGCTCAGGTTGGACTGGTTGTTCACTCCCAGGAAGGAGAAGTGCTCGCTCTGACAAAGACAGCAGCAGGAAGTTCATCACAGCTCACTTTCTTCTTCGTCTGTGATGCTTGTGTGTCAGCTCAACGCGTTTTAATCAGACGTGAAACTTGGGCTCCGATAAATGTGAAGTACTCACCGTGTGGTTGTTCAGCATGAACTGGACAGCGCTGAGCTTCACCAGCTTCCTTACGCTGCTGTACGTGCAGACAGTGAAGTCAAGGAGAAAACGCTGACCCAGAGCCCCACCCCTTCCTTTAACTCAGTGCCTGGTTTAACCTTTAAGTCCTTAAGATGGATTCATTATCCTGCTCAGTAGCTTTTCATGACTCACGGTTCATAATTATCCTTATTTATTAGGCACCAGGCCCTCAGCTCATCTGAAACAAGCTGCTCAACATTTAAAGACAACTTTCTTCTGATTGGCTGCCCCTTATTAACGATAAGATCAGGTGGGCAAGGCTTCTTTTGCTTTACTTTCACTACACAAAAACAACAGCAAAGATAAAAACTAGACTAAATCAACATGAAAACATTTGTGTGGGTCACAGACATGAAGGATATCCTAAGGAGAGGTCGTTCAGGAGCTGGAGTGTCTTGGAGGTGATTGGTTCACACTGGCCCCAGTACTTCAAGTTTGTGATACTGAAAGAGAGGAAAGTTTACTTCTACATATTTACAGCGGCTGAGAGTTCGTTTAACTTTGAACATCGGCTCTCAGGTGTGCCGGAGTTACCTGGACTTCAGTTACTCACATTTTCCCTATAAAGACGCTGAGTACCATCGTCTCGTCATTCAAGCCCAAAACTTCTGATAGTCGTCGATAAAGCTACGAACAAACACAAACAGGAAGTCACATGATCACCACGCGGCTGCCACTTCAGAGGACGCTTCAAGTCATTTCTGTGTTTTCAGTTTGGAACAGTCTGCACCGAATTCTGCTTCTTATTATTTTACTTTAGTTCCAATGAAAACAGAAACAATAATAATAAATATTTTAATAAAATAATATCAAACCTGTCCACATTCAGTAAAATACTGAACATTTTACTGAATGCTTGATCACCCTCAGCGTTTAAAAAGGGTTTCAGGACTTTACTACTCCCCTAAATTTAGTTTTAGCCCCAAAACGCTAAATCGATTGAATCCAGCCAGCCAGAAATCAGTAATTTGGCCCGAGCACTGTGTGAACAACACTCCAGATTCAGCCAGACTTTCCAGCCCGAGAACAGGTACTGGAACTGAATCCAAAAGTAAGGCCTCGGGTTTGACCGATGTTTTGACAAAACCGACTGAGATTCTCCGAGCTCTGGAGGTTGCAGACTTTTCTGAGTTTCTCGTGGGCATCCTGAGGCATTCCTGGGCCAGCAGAGATATATAATCATATACTCTGTGCAGTGAGTTACTGCTGCGCCCCGGGGAACCACTGGAGGAGCAGGAGGAGGAGGCTGACCATGTGACTCACAGCTGACTCTATGCCTACCTAACACCACATCCTGAATTTTAAACACCACCATGATGCTCTGCGAGCCAGCAGGGGGCGCTAACACCAATCACAATTTACTTTCAAGCACTTATCTGGATGTTCACACTTTGCAGTTTCTGAGCAGAGAGATCACACAGAGTCAGACCTGCTCATTCATGTCAGCTGAAAGGGGTGGAGCTTACAGAGAGGCGCGCCTTACCTTTGATGATTTCTGCACCTGGTCACCGATGTAGATCTTTCTGAACTGCTCGAAGAAGCTGAGCATGGCCAGCTCCAGCCTCTCATTCCCAGCTTGAGCGAGCCGCGAGTCTGTCAGGTTCATGAGCTGGAGCACCCTGAGGCAAACGCAGGAAACGCAAGGTCAGGCTTTCAGCGACAGGAAGTCACGCCCCCAGACACCGGCTCGCCACATTCGCACTCTTACCGACAGACTAACTCTCCATCCATGGCATCCTGCTCGTCTGTGCTCGCGAACGACACGCGTCCTCCAATCACTGCCCCGATTATGTAAACCAACCACGTGAGCCGACCTGCAGAGAAGCAGAGGAGGCGTCAGACTCCCGAAGTCCCCAAAATAGCACAGGGGTGGGGCTCGCGCTCTTACCCTCCTGCACTGTGATGTCCATGGCGCTCGAGTTGGTGGACTGCAGCAGCTCCTGGTAGGTTTGAGCCGCCTGGTCGAACAGCTGGACGAGCAGTGCGCATGTCTTCTCGTACTCGCAGCGGCCGATGGTGGAGAGCTGGTCCAGCTGCTGCTGAACGAGGCCGGCGTCGTCCAGAGGGTCCTCCAGCCCGTCCCTACGGACAGAGACATGCTCAGCTCATCCCTAAAAACCCTCAGGTGAAGTTTGCCTGAGCCATCACCGACCCAACCCTTCAGACTCAAACCATCGTCACTGCACCGATTCACAGCCACAAACACTGAACACATCATGGGAGTAACATCCAGAATCTGTTCCCAACACATCTAAGTTTTTATGTACATCTTATGAACGCATTAATTAAATTAATGGAATAAATGGAAATGCAATCTTTTGCTGGAAAATCAAACAAGATGAAATCCTGTCTAACTTTAAGGTTGGTTTAAGTCTCACCTGAGGATGACATGGACCGACTCGAGTCGGGACGTGATGTAGGCCTTGGTGACCTCTGGAGTGTACGTCTCCAGCAGATGGGGCTCCGTGGCTTTAACATAAGGGACTGACGCTGCCAGGCGCTGCCACAGGCTCAGCAGGTAGTGAACACTGTTGGGGGCGAACTCCCAGTGCTGAGGAGGAAGAGTAGGAGTAAAGAGTCAGGTACACAACACTGCTGCTTGACCACGATGTAAGTGTGTGTGTGTGTGTGTGTGAATATATACACACATACACTTTTTTTTTTTTTTTAAACGTGGATGACACACACACATACACTATTACAGACGGAAAAAGTTAAAAAACCCACCTGCAGACTGGTGACGGTGAAGTTGGCGATAAGGCGGATGACCTCTGGGTAGTTTTCCACTTTGACCAGCTCACCCAGCTGGTAGTTACTCTTCAGCCTCGCCAGCAGGCGGCAGAACTCGTGGTAGTTGTTTGGATCGGGCAAACACTGAAGCACAAACACACATTGTTCAACACACACGAAGCTACAGAGGTGTGTGTGTTTTCAGACAGGTGTGTGTTACCTGTGGGTTTGCCAGTATCCTCTTCACTCCGTCCACCAGGTGTGACAGAAACTTTGCTCGCTCTGCATTGTTGAAGAGAGACCTCCGAACTGAGGCGATCTGAACTAGACACGACAACACCTGCACCCAGACACACACACAAACAGTAAAGCTTCACGCATCAGTCTGCAGGCTGTAGTCACATGACTGTGCTCACTTACCAGTGGGGAGAGGGATGGAGGGATGGAATGATATAAATTGAAAAACAGCTGCAGGGTGGAGGAATCGAGGAACGCTGCAGAAGACAAAACACAGATTTAACCGTTTTCATGTTGTCGTGAGGCAGTAAATATCAGTAACAACACCACATTAATCTGTAAGCGGCGGGCGCCTCGCTCCTCTACCTGATCTCCATGATGTGGGGATCTGCACGGTGCACAAGTCGTCCGACGACTCGTCCGTGGAGGTTCCTATGAAGTCGTAGTTGAGGCAATTGTAGCTGAGCTTCAGGAGCTGCATCAGCAGGCCGTGCTGAGACTCATCGTTCAGGTTCAGGTTCTTCCCTGAAGCCTGAAAAGCAAACGCATCATCATCATCATCAGCATCAACAAACCGCCATCATCATCAGCTTCACTCAGGCATTTAATATGATCTGTTAGTGTCCACAGCGAGCTGCCTCACTCAAAATACATCTTTATATGAGTTTTTAGAGCAGCTTTGCGTGATCCACAGGTCAAAATAATCCTTTGTCCTACAATGGGCCTTAGTTCAGCCTTTAAGACCCCCATTTTCTTTTGATTGGCCAACTTGTGGAAGCCTGCTTAAGGGCAGCACTTATGTTTTCCTTGCAGAGATCACATTTTCATACTTTCTGCTCTTTGTTTGAAGCATCAACTCATGTTTAATATGAACATTAAATATCTGACACAAAGAAGACACAAGTTTTATTCTGACAGCGTCAGACTAACATGGACATGCAAAGAAAAAGAATAAATCTAAAGTTAAGGTAGATAAATTGAGGAATTGATACAAAATTAAATACAGAACAAAAATAAAATAACACAGGTCTGAAATAATTAAAAAACTAAAAGCGGGAAATCAGTACAAAAATGAAATGCAGTGTATATGTAAGCCTGTATGGGAGAAACTGCCGACAGGACGAAACAAACCTGCTTGAGGAGGTTGCAGGAAAGCGTGAAAATGTCAAAGAGCGAGGAGTCTCTGAACGAGGAGGCGATCTTCCTGTGTTTGGTCAGAGGATGCGTCGTGTCGGCCTGAGGAGAAAAAAAAAAGAAAAGAAAAAAAAAAGATCAGAGTCGGCAGAAAATCTGAGGACCAACTAATGCTGGTGATTTCATCATCAACAAAAAATAAATAAAAATGACACTTCCAGAGTTTAGCTTCAATATCCTGCACTGTACGCTCACTGTATATTACACAGATATATTTTATTTTGGAATCAAGTCACTTGATTTCTTTTAATCCACCTTACTGAACTTTTTCTTTTTAAGAGACTTTATTATTTCCTTGCTTGTTTTTAAAGCTGCTGTACTTTTTTGAACATTATAACTAGGTTGATTTATTTTTGCTCTACTGAGCCAGTATTTGGTAACATCCCTGGAGCAGGTGACACTCATAGGGATCATTTTCATGTTCTGTAGAGCCTATAAAGGTCAAATGACCCTTTGCGGTTGGTCAGATGCTGCCAACATCATCACTTTCGTTGAACGTGCAGCGAAATCTGGGTTAGCAAGTTACAAGTTAACGGTCATGTGACTGTTTATCCTGACTGCTGCTGTTAGTGTAAGTGAATCTGGATACAGGAAAGGTATGCTGGATATGCTGAACTCGTTTTGTAGTATAGAACCCAGTTTGGTCTGGACACGTCACCAAACATGCAAACTCTTCGGCCTGCTGTGGTCGTCGATCACTGCGAGGATCTGTTTAAATCTGCCACACCTCCATAAATTGCACGCTGTGACTTACCTGATTGATCTCATTGGTCAGCTGGGACAGGATGGTGACTCCTATGATGCAGTGTTCAACGCTGTCCTGTAAAAACAACCACACAAAAGGTTACAAACGCACACAGATCAGGTTAAACTAATCCAGGCTTAAATGATCCTGTTTCTTTCTTTCTTCTCACACACTGAATAAAACAGGTCCAGAAACAGAGTAAGCAGGTTTGAGCCATGCGGAGAAGTCATTATGACATCAAAGTACGCTGCACATTTACACCAGATCAAATGAGCCTACTTAACAGTTATAAAAGCACCGAAATCACCATGGTAATGATCGAACCAATAAGCTGAATCTTCTTACTTTTAAAAACTTGCTTAAAACTTTTTATTCTGACAAATTAAACAAATAAATATACACAAGATTCACAGGACAGAAGGGTTTCAGCGCTCTGACCTGCAGGAAGCGTGTCACGTCTGCGATCACGTTTCTGAACACGTAGTCGTCTTTCTGACAGTCGAACCAGCCCAGCTTGGTGATCCTGGCGTAGAGCTGGATCAGAGCCTGCGTCACAAACGCCGCCAACTTCGGCCGCGTCGCCAGGTAGTTCAGCACATAGTTCCCTGAAAAAACAAACAAACAAAACATTTAGCAGGGGCTTTTCAAAATAAGACACTAAAACACCCTGCTTTGCTTTACTGAAAACCCCACAACCTGTTCAACTAGTAATGTCGATTTTGTTTTATTTTGAAAGACAAACATCTTCATTGTCATTATTGAGGTTTGATGAGTGCATCTCTGTTGTGACTGTTAATGCATCACTCCAGCTTCTCTTTAATCCTCAGACTGACCTGACCTGCAGGGTTTATCCGCTTTTTTCAGGAGATACTCACGGATATCAATGCGTTGCTCGAGGGGTAGAGGGTTGCTGGTCCGAGAAACCAGTTTTGACAAACAGGTGGCTGCGAGCAGCTGAGAATATGAAGACTGACAGGAGACAAAACAGTGAGGTCAGGTTATCTCCTCTGACAGCCATCTACATGCTTTTATTCTGACAACAGAAGAGGAAATGGCCTTTCAGATATGCTGGTTAGTGAAGGGGTTGCTCCATCATTATCTCAGGCAGATGAAAAAAAATTGAAATCTTAAAATATACCCTCACACCTACAGAAACCTGCTCATAAATATGAAGTACGAGTTGACTCCACTTCATTTTAGAGTTACCTCCTCATTAGTGTGGGGGTCAGCGATCTTCACCTGGATGACACGATACTTCATCCATCCCAATTAAAACAAACCCTTTGAAATATTTCAGTTTGTGTTTATCAAGCACCGAATATGATATAAATATTAAGTACAAATACTTAAAAATTTGTTGTGTTGGGATTCTTGGATTTTATCGTGTGTCTGCACGTTGTGGTCATGTATCTGTGTGATACCATTTCTCTCTATGAGAGGAAACGCTGCCCACACTTGAGGTAAAGCTTTTGCAGGTGAACCTGTGGATGGATTAGTCGGTGCTCAGCTAACCCTCATCAGGGCGTGACTCCTCCCCCTTATTTTTCACTGACTTGACTTTTGTCCAAGTGAAAGATGGAGCACAAAACTGAAAGTCTTCATGCTTTCAGCTTCTCCAAAAATCCCCCATCATGTCTGCTGAGTCTGATCTGAATCTGCAGGGTCAGGCACAGGACTGTCTGACCCTGCAGAGCATCATCTCTGCTAACGTGGGAAAGTTAAACTGAAGCTGCTTGGACAGTCCGGCTGTAGTCTGTACTCACGCTGCCTCTCTCCAGCAGCAGCTGACATTTGCTGAGACAGTCGGGGCTGTTGGTGAATTCCACCAGAGCTTTCTCAGCCTGGTGTCGGACGGCGGTGTCGGTGGTCTCGTACAGCTGCTTACACAGGATCTCCAGCTGGGCGAGGCCCTGGATAAGACAGAGGGACACAGCGCAGGCTTATCAGTGAGCCGCAGCCGGCTCGAGTCTTTCATCGTTTCAGACAAACAGAGATCACAGCAGATAAGACGGGCAGCCACGCCGAGCTTTACACACTCATAATCACAGACACACATGCCGAGCGCCATCTGCTCCAACCGTCTCGGGTTACTTTCTAGGAAAACTACACCGACAGGGCCAAAGATGGGGGACAGCGGCATGAGTGCAGGTGGAAGCTGATGGTCTGATGGTGTTTACAGCCTCCACCTAGGTGCGCTAGCCACCTCCACTCGTGTGATGCGTTGAGGGTACATGGAGTGAGGTATGACAGAGCACTGCATCATGTGTGTCGAACTTCTGCAGGCGTCAGATAAGCGGCGAGCACCAAACCCCGCCCACGGTGATGCCCGCAGACCCTCAGCTTACACTCAGCTTCACGTGAAACTCAAGTTCAACAGTAACACACACACACACACACACACACACACACACACACACACACACACACACACACACACACACACACACACACACACACACACACACACCTAACATCTAATAACATCTAAGAAAAAGAAAACTAAACCGAAAAGATATTCCGCAAAAAAAGTTATAAAAATAGAACGAGAGCATTTTCCAGTTTTCCTCATAAATTTTTTTCCTCGTGTAAATTTTCCATGTTTTCCCGAGGTGTCGGCATCAGCCTGATTCCGGCTCTTCCCGGTGCAGCAAATTCAATTCAAATTCAAATTCAAATTTTTATTTGTCACGTACACAGTCATACACAGTACGATATGTAGTGAAATGCTTGGACAACTGCTCGTGACCTAAAGAAAACAAAAAAGGAAAAGGCTATGAATAAGATAGGAAATAAATATGAAAAATTAAAAAGGGTAAATTTAACTAGGAAGGAATAAAATATAAATTAAGGTTAAAAATGAAATAACTGTACAACACAAATTAGAATGAAGGGTAAATTTAACTGGGAAGAATAAGATAAAATATATAAATTAAAGTTGAAAATAAAATAACTGTACAACAAAATACACAATATAGAACTATGTAAGAATGTATGAAGAAATATAAATATAAATAAATATATACACAATAACAGCAGCTGTACAAGTATTAACCGGAAATGAAGAATATAGTGACCAGTGTTGTGCAGAAACAAAGTCCAGAAAGTCCAGTGTGTGTGTAAGAACTGTATGTGTGGGTCAGTACTGTGTGGTGGTGTGATTGAGAGACCGTATCGCCTGCGGGAAGAAGCTCCTCCTCAGTCTCTCTGTGTTGGTCTTCAGGGAGCGGAATCGCTTTCCTGACCTCAACAGAGAGAACAGTCTGTTGTTGGGATGGCTGAGGTCCTTCACGATCTTCCTGGCCTTGGTCCAGCACCGCCTGCTGTAGACTGAGTGCAGGTCAGGGAGCTCGGAGCGGATGGTGCGCTCAGCTGACCGCACAACCCTCTGTAGAGCTCGTCTGTCCTGCATGGTGCTGTTCCCGAACCAGGTTAAGATGTTTCCCGTCAGGATGCTCTCTATGGTGCACGAGTAAAAGTTCCTGAGCACCTTGGAGGGCAGTTGGAAGTCTCTCAAGCGTCTGAGGTGGTAGAGACGCTGTCGGGCCTTTTTCACCACGGTGTTGATGTGACAGGACCATGACAGGTCCTGCGTGATGTGAACTCCGAGGTATTTGAAGCTGTCCACTCTCTCCACTGGGCACTCGTTGATGACGGGGGTCTGGTAGTTCCTCACCTGCTTAGTGCTGAAGTCCACTATCAGCTCCTTTGTCTTACTGACGTTTAGAAGGAGGTTGTTCCTCTGGCACCAGTTCTCCAGATTCCTAATCTCCTTCAGGTAGGCCGTCTCGTTGTTATCAGAGATCAGGCCCACCACGACGGTGTCGTCAGCAAACTTGATGATGGTGGTGGAGCTGGTAGTGGCCACACAGTCATATGTGTACTACGAGTACAGCACGGGGCTCAGAACACACCCCTGGGGGGCTCCAGTGCTGAGAGTGGTGGAGGCTGAGACATGTCCGCCCATCCTTACTGCCTGTGGTCTGCCAGTTAGGAAGTTGGAGATCCACTGACACATAGATGAGCTGAGTCCCAGATGCTCCAGCTTGGTGGTGAGTGTGGAGGGAATTATGGTGTTAAATGCAGAGCTGTAGTCTATGAAGAGCATTTTAACATAATTCCCCCTTCTAGTGTCCAAGTGAGTGAGTGATGTGTGGAGGAGATGAGAGATGGCATCGTCTGTGGAACGATTTGGACGGTAAGCGAACTGTAGTGGGTCCAGTGTGTCTGGTAGTGAAGAAATGATGAAGTCTCTGACCAGGCGTTCAAAGCACTTCATCACTACTGAGGTGAGGGCTACAGGGCGATAGTCATTGAGAGAAGCAGGGTGGGGTTTCTTCGGGACAGGAACAATGATGGACTCTTTGAAGCATGTGGGGATCACCGACTGAGATAAAGAGATGTTGAATATCTCAGTGAACACAGGAGCTAGCTGGTATGCGCAGTCTCTTAGAATACGACCTGGGATGCCGTCTGGTCCTGCTGCTTTCCTGGTGTTCACTCTCTTGAAGGCTCTCCTTACTTCATGCTCGGAGATGACGAGCACGTTTCCGGTGCTGGCAGCCGACAGATGCTTCCAGTTTCTAATTTTAAATCAAACTGTTTCTATTTTTAAATTTGTGCCGTGCGTCTGGCCTGCAGACGGATGTTTTCTGGATTTTAACTGCTGCTTTTATTTTGCAGATACATACTCTGGGTGCGTTAATCTCACAGGTGACATCCACTCTCTCTAACGACCAGCAGGGGGTGACTCTTCTCAGGTCTGATTGGATGCAAGCCACCTGACCTCTGAGCTCATCAAACGCTTTCTGATGAGTTTGTAGGTTAGTTTTATGAGTGAATAAAAGTGAAGTTTATTTTGGTCCCATTAGAGTGAGGGAGGACGATAGTGAGTCTTGACTGCTGAGTCCGTTTTAGATATGAAAATCAACCAGATCTAAGAAACGCTCCCAAACTTCCTGTAACTCTGAAATCATTCACAGTATTAAGGTTAATTTTTCATGGCTTCATTAAATTAAATTAAAAATGAAATCAGCTGATTCTGAAGTTTCCTTTGATTTGGTTGATTTAATATAAAATGAACTGTTTTCAGTCTATTTTACAAAATAAAAGCTTCTGTAATTAAGTGAAAATGACAAAGAAATCTGGGCTAGACAATGACCACAGAGGTTCATAGAGAGCTGCATGCTTTACTTTCATTATTCAGGACTAACCTGAACTTCTGCCATTTGAACTGGTTCCCATAACACAGGAGCTGGTTTTACAACTTCCTCACAAAGTTTCCTCACCGTGCTGCCACTGAGCAACACTTCTGGGCTGGCGTTAAACTCTCAGATTTCAGTTTTCACAACCATCAAACTGAGCGACAGCAGCGTCACAGATTAACTCACGACCTTCAGATCCCACTGAGAGTGACGGCTTTTGATGGCCTGTTATTCTGTTTGATCACATGTTTGTGACTGAATATCAGCTCTGTGTGCGTCTTTGTCCTGATACTGTTGTTGTATACGTCTCCTTTGAAACAGACTTTTAATGAGAATTTTACCTGATAAATAAAGGATCACTATAAATGTGATGTGACTCGAGCCGGCAGCCTCCAACCATCAGACCAGTTACATGAAATGAAGTTCTCACCAGCTCAACTAAAACTGCTTTCAGCAGGACAGGAAAGACTTCGAGGAAGTAATCTGAATTTCCTGATTTCCAGCAGAACAATTACAGATAAGAAACCAATCAAACAAAAAGAAAATCTTTAAAGTTAAAATGATCGAGGAGCCTTATTTTTACCTGGCTAACACCAACTTCACCCTGATATACGACTCAAAGTCCTCAAACCACTCATATCGGAAACATTTTAAAATCTGGCTCATAAAGCAACCATTAACCCAAGCATCACGGTGTAAATGTACTGGCTTCCTGCCTCTGGGCTGTATGCAGACCTCCCCTTCATCTCCACCTTCACACCATCACAAGGACTGGAGAGGAACTTTCTCTCACTCGATCAATAAATCAATCGGCTTTAACGCTGATCCATGTGGAAATAAGGATGCAGTTTCTTTACAGTGGCAGCTAACATGTCCTCACTGGTCTAACTTTGTGTTTTCAATCCATAAACAGTGTTTTGGTCCATAAACAGTGAAAACTTCACCTGTGCTGACTCTGACATCTAATCTTAATTAAATAAACCCAGAGACTCACATTTACTGTCACAAACGACTCAGAAACACAAACAAACGTGAAAGAAGTAGCAAACCTTTGATTCCTTTTAAATTCTGTCTATTTGTCTGCATAATTATCATATTCAGTCAATAACTCTTAACACAATTGGTCTCTTTTTATTCGACCGTCTGCTCAAAGAGTTTCTAATAACTTTAGTCCTAAAATGATGATAACCAGAGGAAAGCACATCTTTAACTTCCTGCTCGTAACCCTGCAAGCTCCTTCAACAATATTCTTCTCCATTATATTCAGGACATCTAAAAACTGCAGAACAGAAGGATGCATTTGTTTTTTAGTTTTATAATAAAGATATAAAGCCCAAATTTGTAAATGCTGTAGGTAAGTGTGAAGGTAAATCTGACTTAGAGGGTTGGTACTGGGAGCTTGAGTCCAGCTGCAGGCCTGCGAGCAGCAGTGTGAATGTCACAGATCTGAATTTATCTGCATCGGAGCTTTTTCTGGCGTCAAACCACAACTCTGTTGCCATGCTTTAGCTCATCATTTAGAAACATGCTGCGGCCGTGCTGGAGACACGAGCACACAGGTTTGATGATTTCATCACCGGTTCAGTGACCATGAGATGCTGCAACAGCTGAAAGAGACCAAACTTTGTGTCAGTGCAGGTGTGGGAGGAGGACAGAGGTGTTTTCTTTATGGCTTCAGGAGAGTCCAGCCCACCTCAGAAACACCAACAGCCAGTGAGCCAAGCTTCAGGCTGAAGCTTTACAGGTAAGCTAGTAGAGAAACATCTCAGCCTCCTCTGGTGATGCTGCAGGAGCATCGACCTCCCTGCTGACGGCACACAGACCAGTCAGAATGAAACCACTGAATAAAACACTCAGCTGCACGCGAGACTCGGGAAACTGTTTATTCCTCATCTAAACTCATGAAGAGTCACTTCAATGAAAGTGAGTTACAAAAACAACCGAAGCGTCCAAACAGCAGCTGTGTTCACCAAAGACTTTAAATAACCTGTATTTAAACTGAACATTGTCGTGTTTTTTTTTTTTTCACAAATATGCAACTACTACTATCATTTAATCCACCTGGAAACACACAGTGTCCCATGGAGGCGCCATAGAGGTCGGGTGTGATCCTGACAGGATCGCAGGTGTAAGGATGGAGGTGATCTGACCCTTGGAGCTCCCTTAGAGACCAGAGACAGGCTGGCAGATTTGGGAGGAGCTCGTAGCACAGACGCACAGCACCTGACTAGGATGCGTCCCATAGCTGGGGAGTCTCTGCTTAGACCGAGGTAAGCATCAGAAAACAGAGATAATAAATAATAACCTCACCTCACAGGAATAGGTTCAGTCGAAACCTGAGAGCAGATTTTTTATTTATTAACGTATTTTATATTCTATAAACTCCTGACAGCTCTGCAGGCTCGAGCTACGATGGCCCATGTGTGCAGAAACATAATAAACATAATGGAGGGATATCCTTTGAAACCTCCCGAATCATTAAATATTCAGGAGGTGATTTTTGGTCTGCAGCTTATCTCCATAAACAGAGAACCTGTGGGAGGCGTCAGGGAGCAGACGGCTGATCAGCTATTATCTAAAGATTACCAGATGGACATTTAATCATCATTAGCAGGAGTCCTGAACATCACAGGAGCACGGCTGTCAATAAAGGCCACCCCTTTTTATTCAAATAAACACACAGGTGTATGAAAAACAGACGATTCAGTGCCTGAAATGTCTGAAGAAAAATCCTCTCCATCATCATCTGCTGTCACTACACAAACATTAGAAACTGTTTTATGGAGCTAAAGAGCCCAAATCTCTTTTCCTGCTGTGGACTGACTCCAGCCTGACTGCGTGAGGAACACCAGGGTAAACGTTGGACTTTAACGTGAACTTTTTAGACTGGGGCGGGTGATTCTGACCTCATGACCGCATGGCGTTGGCCTTCGACTCGCCACATCACATCATCATTGAATGACAGCTCATAACAGCTGAACTGACTAAAGTTAGTGTTTGATCACAGGAATGAAGGTGTGTGGGCTCATGCTCTAACGTGAGACGATCTTTTAAAAATTACACGTGAATGTTATTTTAATTACAGTGAGGAAAGTGAACAACCCCCCATCAGAACAAGGCAGCCACATGATCATCAGTCTGGAGACAAACGGCTGAGTGAAAGCAAACAGCACACAGTGGATACGAACAGTAAATATCAGCCTGATCTTTATTCCACCAAAAACTGTCTCAGTAACACCAGAATGAACTTAAGTGGTTCGTTTTCAGTCATTTAATATCATTAAAAATACTTAAGTCTTCGTTCTGTTAGATTTCAACTAAAAATACTTAAAAACAAGGATCTGGGCTTATTGTGTGTCAGAATCACAGAAATTCAACTTAATCCAGCTACGAGAACTGCCCGACGTGAGGCCCTTCTCTTACTTTACTGGCACATTATTAATTATGAATTTATGAGCTACATCCATCTCAGTGGTACCAGTATAACCATTACATAAGTGAAGACTTTCACCTGGATTATCAGACAGTTTATGGCACTCACAGGATCATAAACCTGGGAGTAGGTGATGGAGTTTAAAAACTTTATTTTAGGTTAAATCTGCTAACTTAAAGCTGTTTTTATAAAATTTGCTGTTTTCATGTCTTTGAATTTATAGTTAATCTGTATAACCATGAAAATAGCTGCCAGTATAATTTATATTATCATTTTTATCACTAATAAATATTTTCTCCCCAGTATTCTGACCAGAGCTGAGACTGAAAAACCTGAAATCATCGTCACACGTTTACCCAGAATCCCTCAGAAACTCACCTGAACGTTTGATTACCTGGTAAATTATTGAAATATTAATGAAATCAGGCTGAGATGTTCCACTTTGACCACATTCAGTGAATCTGTGCCCCACCTGAGTTCGTACAATCCTTCCTGGGATTAAAGCTGATCACAGATAAACTGATTAAAGTTACTCTGAAGCAGAAACAATAATAACGAGCTGTTACAGCCGCTAACATGAGAGGATCGGATGAGTTTCTCCTCATAGTTCATGCATGCTGTGCGCAATTAACAATATATTATGTCATGTCACACACAGCTCATGTGACCAGCAGAGAAAACGAAAGCTGGCTTCACCTGTCGGGGTTTCACCTGCCCCTCAGCACAAAGTCTCCACAGTCTCCTCACAGAGTTCCCTGCAGGGGCATCATGGAGGAAGTCCAGAGCAGCTGAACTTCATCCCTCGGCTTCCCAAACATGTGCCGGAGCACAGCGCCTTGGCTAGTTGCCGCTCCATTCTGCCCACACCAGGGTAAAAACCCCCGCTGTCCTCACCCTGGAGCCCCTCGCGGGTCCGGCCCGGTACCGTCGCCCTGTTTCACCGACTAACGCTCACACAGACCAGGTCATGTTTTCAAACACGCTCGGGCGGGAGAAGTTGACGTGTAGATATGCTAACGTTAGCCTAGCCTGCTGCATGGCTGGGTGTCGTTACCGGAGCGAGCCGTGAATAAAAACACAAAAACCTGGAACTCCGGGACAGAAGCTCCGGGTACCGCGCCCGGTCCGTCTGGGATAAGCGTGTTTACGGCGGTTCCCGGTGGCGCCAGGTGACCGTGCGTGCTAGCCTGGCAGCTATCCGTCTGCAGCTAACCGCCTGTTTCATTGTTTACTTCACTGAAATACATCGATTTTTCCCGCCGCTCGCCCTCCGGTTACTCGCCTCTGATGGCCACGGACGCCGGAACTCACCAGGCTGGACACTCGGAGCCCGCAGACTCCCTTGTTCGCCCCGGAGCCCGAGCCCTCCCCTGGCTGCTAGCAGCGGCTAGCCTCCAGCCCGTGCTGTGACAGCAGGCCACAAGTCAACACAGGCGGCCGCATCCTTTCTTTCTCCCCGCTAGCTCCACCGCGGCCGCCGCCCGCACGCACCGGCTGCACGCTAGCTCCGTGCCGGGAGCGGCGCACTCGGATCCGGCCTCAGCTTCAGCTGCGCCCGCCTACAGAAATTATCCGCGACAAAAACATGAAACCTCCGCTTACCTGCACATGATCCGCCATTTTTCTCCATTTCATGCACCTCTCACTCCCCCGCTTATGGGTAACCAAAGTGACAACAGCGCCCCCGCTGGTGGCCGCTGGCAGGACTCCAGCAGCACGATGCAACACAATGTAACACAATGGAACGCAATTTAATATAACACAATACAATTTAATACAATTAAATACAACATAAAACAATTTAATACAACACAATGTCATTTAACAATACAAATAGATTAATAAACTATACATCTCATTAATACAACGCTGTAACGCTATGTTACAATACAACACAATGTAATGCACTACAACACACTGGAATCAAATACATAGAGACATGAATGCATAATAACATGTAACAAAGAGAAGTTATGCATACAATCAGTTTGTTTAGTGACAGACATTTTACAAACTCATTAGAAAACCTTTTTTAAATAAATTTCTGACTTTTTAAATTAATTTTACTGTCATATTATTAATATTGTTATTATTATTATTATTATTATTATTATTATTATTATTATTAGTAGTAGTAGTAGTAGTAGTAGTAGTAGTAGTAGTATTTTAACTGACATTTTTAAAGGTGCTTATAGATAGATGGCCTAAATGGACAAATGTAATATAACATCTTATCATATAGTAAAACATCAAAAAACAAGAACAGTATTATAATGTATGATTTATTAAATTGAATATTTTATTTGTATTTCTAAAGTTATTTCGTGTTTATTTATTGCACTTGCGATTTTTATATTATTACTAATTATTTATATTTACATTTATAATTATATTTTTGCTTGATTGTATTTGGGATTGTTTAATTTCAGATGAGTTTAGACCTCATTAGCATATTTTTTGGTCATATTATATCTAAGCCCTTGTTGTATTTTTGTTGCTGTTTGAATGAATGTCCTAAACGCTGGATTATTAAAATATTTCTGTCGTTGAGTCATAATCTTAAACACAACAGTGATGTAGTCCAGTGAAGCACAATGCCATCTAATACGATAACATGTTTTAGTATAAAACTGGAAGGTGTGCTGTGGGTACTGCAGCCCCCTCTGGTGGATGTTAGTGGATCTACACAGGTAAGCTCAAAAGTAATCAGAAAGGAATAGATTCATATTTTTTCATTTATTTAAATTTGTCATTTTTGAGTGTTAGCACCATCACCTCACAGGAAGAAGGTTGTGGGTTTGAATCCATCGGCTGCCTGGGTTCTTTCTGTTTGTATGTTCTCCCCGTGCACAGTCCAAAGACGTGCTCGTTAGGTGAACTATTGATCTGGAATCTGCAGTAGGCGTGAATGACTGTCTGTGTTATTCCTGCCATATACTGGTGACCTGTCCAGGATGCACCCACCTCTTGCCCAGTGAGAGCTGGGATAGGCTTCAGCACCCGAGCACTCCTGAACAGGGTAAATGGATGGGTGACTATCATTTTTATGATATTTCTATTTAAATAAATAGATATGTGTATAAACAACAGGTTTTATGAGCCTGTGTGATCACAATGTGATCTCCACATTTGCAGACAGATGTGCAGCTCCTCAAAGGATGAGCTTTGAATGAACCTGACTTTCATGTTATTCTGTAATCATCATCATGCACTCAGAGCCAGTCTGTGTTTAACATGCAGACTAACAAAGACTGCAGCTGTCAGGTGCCACACACACTTTTTTCTTAGAATAAAAGTCACATTTAAACATATTTTATTTTTCAAATGTTGGATCTTTTTCCCTTAAATTCTGAATTTTGTGTTTTCTCTTCAGGCAAAAATAAATAAATAAAGTTTTGATTTGGGCTGGTTTTCTAATTTTTTTCCCCCTCTCTCTGTTATTTCTGGTTTTTATTTGGTCACAGTCATGTTGTTATTGTAAATTGTTATGTTGCTGTTGTAAATAAAGATTTGAAGGTAAAAAAAAAATGGCAGGTTTGATAACGATGATAAACGTCTTCTGCAGTGGCTTAGACAATACTGTAGTTTCAGGTCTGACCGCCAGAGGGCAGAAAACTGCCAGGACTCTGACATAGGGTCAAAACTTCCTATCCGGACTTTCAAAATAAAACCAGTAGCGTAAACAGATGCCACGAGAGAAGTTTTTCTAAAAATAGAAACATGGCAGGAGCAAATGACTGTTTTTCCTGTAACCTGAACCTCAAAGTTAAATCTGTCTGAAAAGAAACTTTGATTTCCTAAAACATTAAAATAACGCGTAAATCTCTCTGAGTTGTCTGGAAGTTTCTTCTTCACATCACTATGATACACTTGTTTTCCATCATCAAACAGGATGATATAAGGATATGCTGTATCAGGATCCAGAGTCACATCCACTGCATACTACTGGACCTTCTTCAGCTCTGTAGCCTCAGACAGCTTCTTCTTCCTGAGTTTCCTGAGTGTCTCCTCCAGCTGAGCCACAGCTCTCACCACAGTCCCCTCATATGATGGCGGGATGGACGCTGATGACGCACTCTGACGGAGAAGGATTTTTATTTAAAATTCACTTTAAATTTCAGTTTTAAAAAGAAAGAAACAAGTGTCAGTGTTGTACTCTTTACAAAAATTGGTGTTATTGGCAGATTTTCAACTTTCTGATGGTTCTTGAACAATGGTCCCAGAAAAACAAATCTGAGCCTAAAAATATGACATTTTTAAAATCAGGTTATTCAGAATGTCTCATTTCAGAATTGTCCAAAAATAAACCTTTTACATCAAGAAACTCTGCTTTGCTTTTATTTTGAAAGAGCTACAGAAACAGTGTAAGAGTAGGAAGTGATGCACAAACAGTAATTATTTAGAATGATCAATATTGACATAAAATACAAATTGAGTACTCATGTAATTGATAACATTTACAATGTAAAGCAATAAAATCAAATAAAGAGAAAAAGAAACAATGAAACATTCAGGAGATATCTATCTATCTATCTATCTATCTATCTATCTACATCTGTTGGAGTAGTGTTCAGGTAGCTGCTCTGCTCTGTGTTGGTACAAGGCATTGAAGATGAAAACAGTGGGTGTAATATATTCCTAAATTTAGTTACAGCACTTTCAGAAAGACATCTACTGTGATGAAATCTACTCCCCACTGCTGTGGAATCCATTATTGTAAATTTAAATGTTATTAGGAAATGATTAGACAGGAGAGGGTTTTCAGGAAACACTGTTAAATGTTCAGTTTCTATACCATATGTTAAGATGAGATCTCGAGTGTGATTAAAGTGGTGGGTGGGTTCTTTTACATTTTGAGAGAAGCCAATTGAGTCTAATAACCAGTGTTGGCACTAACGCGTTATTAAGTAACACGTTACAGTAACTACGTTATTATTGTGGTAACGAGCACGGTAACTAGTTATTATGCCAAAATCAGGAACGCGTTAATCATTACTGGGATTTAGATAGGCTCGTTATTTGTTACTGATGTTAAACTTTATTTTGTTCATAAGGTTAGTTATTGGAGTTGCCAACCATCCCGTAAAAAACGGAATCGTTGTTAGGTATGGCTGTGTGCAGGCAGGAATAGGACCCAAGGTGCAGACTCCGGAGACAGACGTGAACTCAAAAAAGGCTTTAATTTAATACTCAAAATATAACAAAACTAAAAAAACTCAAAACAAACTTAACCTGGAGAAATGACAGAACACACAGCTAGGAAAACGGTAGATCACGACACAGACACAGAGAAACACTGGGCTTAAATACACAGAGGGAGCAATCAGGGAATGAATAACAGGAGGGAAACACAGCTGGGGCAAATCAGGCCTAACGAGACAAGAGGAAGCAAAACCAGACACATTAACATCAGACATGGACTTTCAAAGTAAAACAGGAAACACATAACACAGACTGAACAAAGACACAGACTCATATGCAGGCACTACAAAGGGAACAGAGACGTGGGAACAGGGCAGACACAAACACTGACTGAACACGGGGATATAGGAACTTAGGATACACATAGACGCGAACTAGACAAGGGGATGCAGGTGATAGGGGAGACATAAGCCATAAGACGGAACTCAAAGAAACCAAAAACTAGAAAGTATAAATAATAACATAAACTCAAACACCCTGGGTCAACGACCCAGGCATCCTAACAATCGTTCCGTATTCAGAGAAAATATTACGCATTTCGTAATATTTTTGTTTTGTATTGAGGTGAAAAGGAACACAGTTTGTCCCGGACTTCAGCTAGCATTAAAAAGACACAAAGCTGGTTTTTTTCTGTGTCTTTTTGCTGCACAGCTGCCTCTTCTTCTCTCATTTTCTCCCCTCCATCTCCAGTTTCTACTTCAATCATGAAACGGATCAATGATCAGCTGATCGGCTTTTCTCTCTTGTTTGTTTATTGCCCACTTCGAGCCAGAAATAAAAAACCTGTGGATGTAGCGCTAAACAACAGCAGCATGTTTAAGTTTGATCAGCTGTTGTTAGAATTTATTTAATATTAATTTCTAGTATCAGCTGATGTTTGCTGGAGCCACAGCTGTAAAAGCTGCTGGTCATGATATCAGTTTGGATATGTGGTGAGAGGGAAACATGAAGATGAAACCAGGAGATGTCCTTACTGAATCATCAGAGCTGTGATGGAGAAACAGGTTTACCTTTTAGGTGACATGAATGAGTTGAAGGGAAGTTATGAACTGTTTCTGAGAGACAAATAACCCCAGGATCCTTTTTTAGGTAGCTGACAGCTGGTAACTGTGCAGGGGCGGGTCTAGCACAGTGTTGCCAAGGGGCCATGGGCATTAACAGGGAAAGGGGGGCACAAAGAAGTACTTTTATTTCTTATTCTCATTTAAAATGTCTAGCTTTTAAAAAGTAATTATCAGAATCTTACAACAAACGATTGATAGATTGATGCATATATACCATCAAGACAGTGTACATCACTGTCACAACAGCGTTTGTTTTCATTCAAAGGCTTTATGATTTTTCCTATAATGGCGGGCCGGTCAGTCAAAACGCCCGGGCCAATTTTCTGTCCCAGTCTGTATGCAGCTCATCTGCAGTCTGGTGTTACCTACATCTTCCTATTCAGAAGGCAGAATTTCTGAGCTCTGAGTACAATCGAAAGCACCACGACTGCAGTTTTCGTGTTGGATGTAAAAACCGCACATGACGCTGTGACGTAGGCTAGAATCATGGCGGTGGTCAACGACAGTCCAGGTGTGGGATTTCTCTTGTGGAAATATGCACATTATCTTTTCCTTTCTATTGGTAGGTGGCACAGTGCACTTGTGGCAAGTAAGCAAGCTAGAAGACTGGCAAAGTTATGGAAGCAACACATTACCAAGAGAATTCTGAGTAAAAGCAAAGTTACTTTCCCTAGTAACTAGTTACTTTGAAAGTAACGAGTAACTTGAAGTAACTGAGTTACTTTTGATAGCAGTAACTAGTAATGTAACTAAGTTACTATTTTAAAATAACTTACCCAACCCTGCTAATAACAGATTAAATGCCATGTTGAGGCTGTCATTTTTAGCATCTACATGGATGTTAAAATCACCCACAATAATTGTTTTATCTGATCTGAGCACTAAATCAGATAAAAGGTCTGAGAAATCAGACAGAAAGTCTGTGTAAGGCCCAGGTGGACAATAGAATTATCACAAATATGGCTGGTTTTTGAGTTGTCCAGCTAGCTTGGACAAGGCTAAGCATCAGGCTTTCAAATGAATAAAAACTCTGTCTTGGTCTTTAGTTGAGTAAAAAGGTGGTGTGGAAAATTGCTGCCTCACCACCCCCTTGGCCTGTGCTTCAAGGATTCTAATAGGTAGTATGACTCTGGTGTGTTAATTAATTTAAACTCTGCTGTGTCCATGTCAAGGTTGCGTCATTCTGTCATGTACGTAACATAATCATCCTGCTGCAACCAGGTTTCTGTAAGGCAGAGTAAATCGATTTGTTGATCAATTATTGATTCATCTATTAACAGAGACTTGGAAGAGAGAGACCTAATATTTAGTAATCCACATTTCACTGTTTTACTCTTTGGTTGAGATGATGATACTGTATTGTTCTTTCTTTGTAACTTTTTTATGTTTATGTCATTTTTTGCTGTTTTTTTAGTTAGTTTTTTGTCTGTTTAGGAGCTGACACCTTCACTAAGGGGATGGGGTTTTGGGGGTATAACAGGAGGAGGAAGCTGCAGAGAAATGTGTTAGACTGCAACTTTGCTTCCTGGTTCCAACTCTGGATAGTCACGTTTTGGGGGGTTTATTAAATTTGGCCAGATTTCTGGAAATGAGAGCTGTTCCATACAAAGTGGGATGGATTCTCTCTCTTTTAAGAAGACCAGTTTTACTCCAGAACAAAAGAAAACAGAGTCCAAAAGAAAGAACCAGAAGTACAGGGGTTCGACTGTGTGGAAGGTGGCAACGCCAAAATTGTTCTGGAGGCTGTCTGCATGGAGAGCGGCAGCACTGAATCAGTTTTGGAGGCTGTCCGCATGAAAAGCGGCAGTGCAGGGGGCCGACTGTGTGGAAGTCAGGAGCACTGAAACATTTCTGGAAGCAGACCACGTGGGACACATTGTGACAACGAGACAGTTCTGGAGGCCGTCAGCGTGGGAAGCAGTGGCAATGAATGAGTTTAGGAGGCTGCCCTGGTGGCCTGGAAGGTAGCTGGTGATGGCATGCCTTGGTAGATGATTGGTGCTGGGTTGCTTTGGCACATGCAGAATGTGCAGATGATGCAGGATGTGGATGTACTGGCCGTGCAGGACGTGGATGTGTAGGATGTGGACTGAGCAGGACGTGCAGGTCGAGATGGCTCGCTAACCTCTGGCTTGGGCTGAACAGGACCAGGTCAAGCAGATCCAGATTGCTCAGGCTGAGCAGGACCAAATGAGGGAGGACCAAATGAGGCAGGACCAGACGGTGCGGCGACCTCTGGCGGAGACATTGCTGGATCAGATGGCCCAACGACCTCTGGTGGAGATGGAGCTGGACCAGACAGCGTGATGACCTATGGTGGAGATGTGTTTGGGCCAGCATGAAGGATGCAGGTGGCCGAGCTGGTGGTTGAGCTGGTGGCTGTGTGGAAGCAGCAGTCACCTGGACAGACTCTTCTGAGCCCCCAACAGGGAAAGACAAAGCCTGGACGGACTCTCCTGAACCCCCAGCGGAGACAGGCAAAGGCTGGGCGGACTCTAAAGAGCCCCCAGTGGAGACAGGTCAAGGCTGGATGGACACTCCTGAGCCCCCAGTTGACACAAGGAACTGCTGGATGGGCTCTCCTGAGCCTCCAGCGGAAACTGGAGCAGAGCCATCCGGTGTGGAAACCTCTGGTGGAGCAGAACCAGATGATGCGGAGACCTCTGGTAGTGACAAAGCTAGCTGGAGCTGCTCAGGGCACACAGCCAGCTCAGGATGCAGCGGCTGGGGCTGTGCAGTGCACAGAGTGTGCTTAGGACACTTTTCAGGCACAGACAGCAAAATGGAGTCCGTAGCTGGCTCGATAAGCTCGTCTGAGGTTCCAACTAAGACAGGAGACTGAAATGGCTCAGCTAAGCACCCAGCAGAGGCTGCTGCATATGGCTGAGATGGCTCAGCTGAGTTCCCAGCAGAGACAGGTGGCTGGGATGACTCTCCTGAGCTCCCAGCGGAGACAGATGATGGGTGAACAGGCTGCATTGGTTGCAAAACCTCAGGTGGTCCAGAGGCAGCTGAGGTCACAGGCCCAGCCGCTGGGTAGGCCTCGGGAAGAGTTTTAGTCTCCGAGCGGAAATGTTTAGCATTGTCAAAAACAGTCTTGGCACACACAGATGCTAGAGTATTTGAAGTTATCGCACAAAACTCAGAGTCTGCCCTGGAATTACTAGCTGGGTGGGACATAACACAATCCAGGGCTGAAACAGAACTCCCATAATCCAAGGTAAACTCGGCAACAAAACAATTATCCTTACCAGACTCAGGAACGGAGAAGACAGTTTGCGTATTGTCCATAATAAGAGTCCTTTCAGAAAGTGTATCCGTCTCCAAATGAACAGATCGAGTTGCACAAACAGAAACAACATCATTCAAAGTCTTAGAATGAGTCAGCTGAGGAACACAAAACGTAGCTTCAGAGGCCTGGGAAACACACAGTTTAATTTTGTTGGGGGTCAGTCTGGATTCACAAACTGAGAGCTTAGAGTCCTTAAGTTTTGTCTCAATGTCCGTAACAGAACAAGGCAGAGCAGTTATTGTTAATCCGTGCTTGGAAGGAGCACAAGGCAAACAGTCTTTAAAGTCCACGGAACTGGAATAGATGGCCTCAGAATGAATAGACTTTTTCTTTCCCAGCTCGGATGGAGCACAAAAATGGTCTTTTTTACTCACCACGACTGGTTGCTCAAAGGAAGTACTGGGTTCCAGCCGTGGTGATGTGCGCCGGTGGCGTGGACGCCGCTTTCTCCTGGAAGAAGGAGCAGAGATAACAGAGGAGGTCGGTGATGATGGGGTACTGGTGACCTGCTCTTTATCCTCTGACCACATTGCAGCCGGGAAGGAGGCAGGCGAATGCGGGTCAGATCGGGATGTGGAGGGGAAGAGATTCTGCGGCAAGGGAACAAACGCCCCCTGCTGCAGTGACATGGAAGAATTCATCTGCTGCGACAGTGTGGAGACATCCTTTTGCTGGGACGTGGTTGAGGGTGGTTGGGCCAGCTCCGTGCCTTGGAGTGCCTCTTTTGCTTGGGCCAGATTATGGGCAAACTCTGAAGCTATGGGTAGCTGGCGCAGGTGAGGGTTATCCAGAAAAATTGCCTCAATGGCATTAATTCCAATAGATAAAGTCCGTTTATCCGAGGTGTGGGAAATGCGCTGCCACAGCCGTAGGAGGCGAAAGACATCTCTCGCTCTTTCAGAGTCTGCTGTGTCCATGTCGTGGTCGCGTTGGTCTGTCATGTACGTAACATAATCATCCTGCTGCAACCAGGTTTCTGTAAGGCAGAGTAAAGTGATTTGTTGATCAATTATTAATTTATATACTAACAGAGACTTGGAATAGAGAGACCTAATATTTAGTAATCCACATTTCACTGTTTTACTCTTTGATGCTGTTGAGGATACTGTATTGTTCTTTCGTTGTTATTTTTTATGTTTATGTCATTTTTTGCTGTTTTTTAGTTAGTTTTTTGTCTGTTTGGGAGCTGACACAGTCACTAAGGGGATGGGGTTTTGGGAGGCAATGGGAGGAGAGAAGCTGCAGAGATTTGTGTAAGACTCTGTCAATAGCAGGCAATTGACTATGGTTACTGTTGTCACTAGCTCCATATGTCTCTGAACAGAATCACCAATAACCAGAGTTTGATTGTCGGCAGTGTCACAGACTGGGGAAAGATGGTTAGACACAAACAGGTTGGTGGTGTACCAGGGGCTTCAATTTAAGACTATGCTTCCTCCTCACTGTCACCCAGCTATCCTGTTTCTCAGGTTGCTCTGGACAGTCTGCCGTGGGACAACTAGCAGTCTATGCTACCTTCTGCTGCACTGGCTACAGGGCCCCAGCTAGCTCCAGGTTTTTCAAGGGTCCAAAGACGAGTCTCCATTTTAGTGATCCTGGCCTCCAGAGCTGCAAATAGGCTACATGTATTACAAGTATCATTATTTCTAAAGGAAGAGGTCATGCTGCTAGCTGCTGCTATGAGCTAAGCTAAGTTAGCGAATCCCTAAAGCCGCAGTGAGTGAATACTGTGAATATAACTAGTAGATGAATCAACATGCTTCGTATGAAGCTTGTGAAGATTGAACTATGAAATTAGAAGTTATCTATACGTTTTTAATTAACCAACTAGGAATACACTAGGCAGCCAAGAAGCACACAGGAAAACACACAGCTACTGGGACAAAGTGACAAATGGCAGAGGAAAACACAGGGCTCAAATACACAGAGGGATAACGAGGGAATGAGACACAGGAGAGGAACACAGCTGAAAGCAATCACATAAGTAAAGTAAGTAAAAGTTTATTTATATAGCACTTTTCACAGACAGATGTCACAAAGTGCTTCACAAGAGAGAAAAAAACAAAATATAGTCATAAATACGTCATAAAAACTTTGGTCTACATACACGGGACAGGGAGGAAGCAAAACTGAACGCACTAAACACTAGACAAGGGACTATCAAAGTAAAACAGGAAACATGAGACAGACTAAGACACGGACTTAACATTGAGACCAGGAGACATGACTGACTAGGGAGACAAGGGAACATAGTCTGGACACAGGAGATACATGAACATAGAGACAAGGGTGACTAGACTTGAAACATGGAATATGACAGGGAAGGCATAGAAACAAACCTAAATCCTAGAACCTACAGAAAATAACTAAGAAACAAGAAATACAAAGACTATGACACGAATGAAACAAAATCAAAGAATATTCAAAAAGCAGAAAACACAAGCCCTGGGTCCCAAGACCCAGTACTGTGACAGGAACAGGAAGTGATACTCACCAAGTGACCACAGTGAGACTGTTTCACACAGCAGCTCAATGTTTCTACAGTGGATCTGTGGCTACATGAGCAGATTTCTATGGAACCAATGCGACTGTGATGAGTCAGCATGAAGTGAGCAGAGTAAACTGAAGATTTGTGTAGAAACAGAAAATGTACTCAACACTGTTGCTGAGAGAAACCTGATGGACTCCAGTGAGTTTTCTTTTAGAGACTAACAGGTCTTGACTGCAGGTCTGCTACTGCTCTCACACACTTTCACTTCTGGAAAATGACCTTGAACTTCTCGTCTTTCAGGTGTTGCTCCGCCTCTTCCTGAAGCTGTTTTTCTGGTTTTACTGCCTCTCCCTTTACATGAATCAGCAGGTTTATACTGTGCGACTGTCCAGCAGGTGGGAGCAGTGAAGAGTGGTGTGTGGGTAAAGTTCACACAGTAATGAAGGCCTCAGGTGATCACCCATTTTTCCACAGCAGACTGAGAGCTTCTGGTGGACTATGAAGGAGGTCACAGAGAGAAGTGGTAAAAGTACAGACATTCAGTACTTAAGTGGAAGTACACATGCTACTGTTAGAAAATACTCCAGTAAAAGTGCTAATTCAACTTCCTTACTCAAGTAAAAGTACCAGCTCTGAAATGTAAGAAAGTATATATTTTTATATAAAGCTAACTGAACCATATGCTATATCAATGTATATTATAAATTACATTACAATATTCCCTGCTTGAATCAGGCAAGTAGAACATGAGCAGAGAAAGAAAAGAAAAGGAAAACAAAAGTTAAAAAAAGTACCTCTATTTTCTGTTGCCTCCATTGTAGCGGGTGACTTTGCCTCTAAAGAAGAAATGGGTATAGAAGAGGTTAAAGTGGATTCAACAGGTGGATGAACATTAAATTTGGTTGTAATGGACCAGTATGGGGAAAGGAATCATAACATAATCATTTCTACTGAGTGCTCCAGTAGATTTCTTCATGTACAGGCTGTGATCAGTAATTTATTTTACTAGAGAACATTTTAAGAACATGTCAACAATCACCTAGCAATATTTTTACCTTCATATGGTGTGAAATCACTGGAGTCTTTTTTTACACGATTAAAAGGCTTATCTAGACATAGATGTTCTACCTGTAGTGTTGTAATACCTGTACATGGATTGTTAGTTACACAAATCATAGAAAAATTGCCAAATGTTTTAGCGTAAATCTGGAATCCTTTTTCTTGTTTAAGCTGTATTTGTTGTACCATCCCTCCTTGTGACAGATGGTCCTAATAAGGCATCCAGCAATGGAGTCACAATTTTGTGATGCGTGATGGATTTCCATGATCAGTTAAAATCTATTGTTTCCATAATGTTTCAAAATCATGTATCACCCCATTTGTTTGCTTATGTTCTGTGATCACTAGTGTCTGGGATGCGTGATACCAAATCATCCACAAAGACCTTCAGATTAAAGTTAGCCAGCGGTGTGTCCTGTTGTTCAGGTCTGGATGAACAGATTCCAGAAATGGCTGCTATAAAATCATGTGGTTCACCATCTGCTGCTGTGGGAGAAGTGATGCTGGCTTTAACACAGGACAACTTTACTGTGACATTTTGTCATGGTTGGCTGTGTGGCAGGCGGGCAAGCAGGAGTGGTGGATCCAAAATGCAGGACTCAGACACAGAAGTTCAACTTAAAGCGCAGCTTTATTGCTGGGAAAACCTCTTACTAAACTAAACTCACCAAAGGACAAACAAAAACGCTGGTGGACTAAAACACTGAAGCAGAAATACTGAACTGGAGCTAGAGCTGGAAACAAAACACTGGTAACACGGAGGCAAAACACACACAGCTTGTTGAGGGTACGACGCAACACTGACTCAGAGAAACACAGGGTCTAAATACACTGGGAAGTAACGAGGAGAATGAGACACAGAAGGAGAGCACAGCTGGGGGAAATTAGAACTGACGAGACAAGCAAAGCAGGACACATTCACATAAGTCACGGACCTTCAAAGTAAAACAGGAAGGATCACACAGAGACATGAACTTAACACCGTGGAGACAGCAACTAAGAAACACAGAGACATAAACCATAAGGCAGAGGACTCTAAGAACCGATAGACACGGAGGGGAACTCAAACATGCAGACACAGACTTACAGAACACAGGGGACACAGAGAAACGAGAAGGGCAAGGGATCGAAACTAGAAACCATAGAATAACTCACACCAAGTACAATAATACAAAAATCACAAAGAACTAAAACGCTGGGTCAGGAGACCCAGGACCCTGACACATTTGACATTTTCAATAGTACGTTGTAAAACCCGCCAATCTCTGGGGGCTAGGTCACTGAGACAGTAAAACAACTCCTTTGTGGCAGAGTCTCTGGGGTGGATGAGGTCCGCTGTGAGTTCCTGAAGGCTCTGGATGTTGTAGGGCTGTCCTGGTTGACGCATCTCTACAATGTTACATGGAGATCAGGGGCAGTGTCTCTGGATTGGCAGACCGGGATGATGGTTCCCATCATTAAGAAAGGGGACTGGAGGGTGTGTTTCAACTATAGGGGGATCAGACTCCTCAGCCTACCTAGGAAAGTGCCAGGGTGCTGGAAAGGAGAGTCTGTCCGTTAGTCGGACTTCGGAATCAGGAGGAACAATGCAGTTTTTGTTCTCTTTGGGGAGCACTGGACCAGCTCTTTATCATCTCAAGGATACTTGAGGGTGCATGGGAGTTTGCCCAGCCAATACATGTGTTTTGTGGACTTGGAGAAGGCATTCAACTGTGTCCCTCCAAGTGACATGTGGGAGGTGCTCCAGGAATATGGGGTGTTAGGGGTGTATTCCCATTGCTACGGGCCATTTGATCCTTATACATATATTTTTGAGAAGTATAATATTGCCTTTCATTGGTATGCTGATGACATACAGATTTACTTTGAGATTACTGACAATCTTGCTATGTCTTTTCATTATTTTCGTGAATGCATGCGTGAGGTTAAAGATTTGACAAGCAAGTATCTGCCGTAGTGAGGTCTAGTTTTCATCAGCTGCGCCTCATTTAAGCCCTTATTCACACATTCGTGACTTCCAGGTTGGACTACTGCAACTCTCTTTACATTGGCCTTTCCTCCTCCCTTCTCCTTAGATTGCAGACTGTCCAGAATGTGGCGGCACGTCTTTTGACGGGTAGCAGGAAATTTTCCTACATCACTCCTGTTCTTGCTGGCTTGCACTGGCTGCCAGTTAAGTACTGCATTCAATTTAAAATACTACTCTTCACGTACAAAATTATCAATAATCTGGCGCCAAGCTACCTCAATAAGCTTCTTAGGTTACACACTCCTGTCAGAGCACTTAGATCTGCTACCCAACTTCTTCTGGAGCAGCCTCGTTCTCGGCTGAAGTCTCGGGGCGACCGTGTGTTTGCTGTAACTGCCCCAGTCTTATGGAACAATCGTCCTGTTGCTATCCAGGTGTCTGACTCTATGTCATTGTTTAAATCCCGGTTAAAGTCTTTTTTATTTAATCTTGCTATGTACTGTATGTATTATGATTGTCATGGTTTTATAATTGATACTCCTTTTCCCTATCTTATTTTGTCAAGCACCTTGGTTTTTCAGTGGGCTTTATAAATAAAGTTTATTATTATTATTGTCATACTGTTAGGATGCCTGGGTCGTTGACCCAGGGTATTTGAGTTTATTATATTATTTATACTTTTTAGTCTTTGGTTTCTTTGAGTTCTGTCTTATGGTTTATGTCTCTGTCTTCTTTAGTTGCTCTGTCTCCCCTATCACCTGTATCCCCTTGTCTAGTTCGCGTCTCTGTGTATCCTTAGTTCCTATATCCTGGTTCCCTCTGTAGTGCCTGCATGTGAGTCTGTGTTATGTGTTTCCTGTTTTACTTTGAAGGTCTCTGTCTTATCTCAGTGTGTTCAGTTTACGCTTCCTTTTGTCTCGTCAGTTCTGATTTGCCCCAGCTGTGCTTCCCTCCTGTTACTCATTCCCTGATTGCTCCTTCTGTGTATTTAAGCCCTGTGTTTCTCTGTGTCCGTGTCGCGATCTACCGTTTATTTTGCTGTGTTTTGTCAATCCGCCGGTGTTAGTTTATTTTTGACCTTTTTCCAGTTATGTTATGTTTGAGTTCAGCATTAAAGCTGTTTTGGTTTAAGTTTGTCTTTGGAGTCTGCATCTTGGGTCCTATTCCTGTTTGCACGCAGCCGCCACCTAACACATACAGCCGTTTCAAGATCTTGATCTGCATAGCCGGCAGTAAGTCGACTCATTCCTTGCGGTTGATGGGCTCTGCCAGGGCTGACGATTCTGTTTATAATTTTTATGGACAGTTTCTAGGCGTAGTCAAGTGGCAGAAGGCTTTCACCTGGGTGGTTTCAGAATTTCATCACCGCTTTTTGCAGATTATGTGGTTCTGTTGGCTCATCAGGTGATGGCTTCCAGCTCACCTTGGAATGGTTCGCAGGCCATGGTCCTCAGCCGAAAAAGGGTGGAGTGCCCCCTCTGGGTTAGGGACGAGTTCCTGCCCAAGTGGAGGAGTTTAAGTCTTACGGTCTTGTTCACGAGTGACAGGAGAAGGGAGCGGGAAATCGACAGATGAATTGGTGTTTTTGTAAATCATGAGATGAACTACAACTAACTTATAACTCTGTATCAGTAAACCGTATCCAATCTACTGGGTTTATCATTGCATAGAATTTACTGCAAAGTTTTACATAGTAAACCACCAAAATATACATTTGACTTCAAAACAAATGTTACATTTCATCAGAAATAGTGCATAAAGAACAAAAGTGTTTCATTACATCGTTGTGAAAAAAAAATCTAAGTTTGGTAAAACCACATTCTAAACAAAATAGCATTTTCACAGCTTTTACACTGAAAAAAAAAACTCACAAGAATTTAGCGTTAGCAAAACTGCGGAGGTGTTTGAGCTCCATTGGAGGTCTGTGTCAATGTGCGCACCCAGGAACTTGAAACTGTAAATCCTTTCTACACACTCCCAGTTGATGCTGACAGGCTGCAGCTCAGACTTCCTCCTTCTAAAGTTGACTACCAAGATCTTCACATATCAGCACCCCACATAGCAAAATTGGTATGGCCTAGATCTGGCCCACACAATGGGCTTACACATGGCCAACATACCGCAAAGAATGACGGCCCTTTGGTGGACCAGATCTGGTTTGTGCTGGCCCACACATGAGCCAGCACAAGGCCAGTTGCAGACACACTGCTGGTCCTGTGTTGGCCCATGTGTGGATTACATTCTTGGCGGTATGTGGGCCATGTGTAAGTTGTGTGCAGCCACGGGCCAGATGCAGACACACTGCTGGCCCAGAACAGTTTCAGCTCTGGCCCCAGATGTCAGCCTAATGTGTACCTTAATCAAACCATGTAATAAAAACATGTGCTGTCACATGATGAAACTCTGTTCACACAGTCAATGGACTGATTCTTATATAGCACTTTTCTACTCTCCTGGATTACTCAAAGTGCCACATTCACCCAATCACACACTTTCTCTAAACTGAGTGCTTCCTAACTACATTCATACACATTCACACTCTTGACATGCAGACTGGAGGAACCAGGGATAACACCACTAACCTTCCAATCAGTAGGTGTCCTGCTCTACCTCCTGAGCTACAGCCACACAGTGGAAAACACAAGTAAACCCTAACTAGGTTTTGGATAAAGTGTACACTCACAAACCTGTCAAACCTGCATTTGAAACGTTGCAACATGGCATTTGGGTCTTCTAACTATCCATCCATCCATCCTCATCCGCTTTATCCGGTCGCGGGGGCAGCAGCCTAAGCAAAGAGGCCCAGACCTCCCTCTCCCCAGCCACCTCCTCCAGCTTGTCCGGGGGAACACCAATGCGTTCCCAGGCCAGCCGAGAGATATAATCTCTCCAGCATGTCCTGGGTCTGCCCCGGGGCCTCCTCCCGGTGGGACATGCCTGGAACACCCCACCCAGGATGCGCCCAGGAGGCATCCTTGTCAGATGCCCGAACCACCTCAGCTGGCTCCTTTCGATGTGGAGCAGCAGCGGCTCTACTCTGAGCCCCTCCCGGATGGCCGAACTTCTCACCCTATCTCTAAGGGAGAGGCCAGCCACCCTTCAGAGGAAGCTCATTTCTGCCGCTTGTATCCGCGATCTCGTTCTTTCGGTCACTAATCTTCTAACTAAAACTAATCTAACCAGTCTTCTAACTAAAACAGGAAAATAGGAACATAAATAGTGCCATCATTGCCAGACGAGGCCCACATCTGGTTGACATACGCCCTGCCATGACACCAATCAGTCAGACGTGCCGGCTTGACACCAGATCCAGGCCAGACTTGTCTGCTATGTGGGATGCTGTTTCTGCTCCTGGCGAAAAGGTTTTCTCTTGGATTAAAATATTGTTAAAGTTAGATTTAATGCAGAATCATCTGTTAAAATAAGAACAGAATATACTGACAGCTCTCCAAGTAAGATTTAGTAAGAGCTGAAACTAAACTCAAATCTCAGTTTTATTGCTGGACTAAGATGAATACAAAAAACAGACTGGAAATGACTAAAAAAAGCAGGTAGAACACACAGTGGGGAATGAGGGTGCTCGCGGCACTAGACAGAGGGAAACAGACAATAAAAACATGAGAAGGATTCAGGGCAGAGAGGGAACACCTGAGGAACATGGCTGAACACAATAAACTGACAAGACAAGGGAAGCACAGCTGAACATAGTACACACAGGACAAGAGACCGTCAAACTAAAACAAGAAGTATGAGACACATGCATGGCGATGCATACAGATGAAACCCAGGCAATAGAGGGATCTCCATCAGTTGCATAAGTAACTGATGGAGATTGAGTTTGAGATGTTCTGTGTCTCTTTCCTGCCATGGGACAGAGGTGGAGCTCCATTGTTGGATGATTTCTGTTGTCCAGCTGGATGACTCATCACATGCACCACAAGAAGAGAGTCTTCTTCATGTGCTGAAGCTCTCACAGAGGGAAACCTTTCAGCCTCTAGCTGACCGCAAGCCATCTCCTGCTGCGCCTCATTTAGCATTTCATCATCTCTCCGGCTTGTCTTTCAAACCTGCTCTTTAATGTTTCTCAGTGAGTTCCTTCGGGCTGTACAGGTGGATGACACACACACTCTCTCTCTCTCTCTTCATTATAGCAGTCTCCTCTTCAAAGCACAAACATGTACAGAAAACCTATGGAAGCTCATTTTGACCAAAGATGCTAATCAGTAATCAGATGTTTTCCTCTCCATCATTTTACTTTTTCTACTCATATTTATTAGTTATAGTCACTGTTTGACATTTTCTCTGTCATAATATTTCTATCTTACAGTTCTTTTTTTTTTTTTTTTTTTTTTTTCAGCCGCTAGGACACATGTCACAATACTTAGGTCACTTTTGCAAAACTCTTCACACAATTCTCCTAACTGACCTTCAGCTTGGCAAAGCAGTTCATTTCACATTCAAAATGCACTACAACTACCAAAACACTTTATTCAGGTCTCAAATAAACTCATTCTTCCAGAACACTAGCAAAGGTTGACAGCCGACAAACACACTTTATCACCCACAAAACAATGATCTAAAAAACACTAACAACATATAGCATTACACAGCGTCTTCTTGTGTAAAACAAGGACTCATCTCTGTTTATAATTTCAATATATGTTACTGGAATGAATCAGACATCATGCAGAATTCGTTAATATTTGTTTATGTATTTTTAGTTTTTTTTGCACTAAGTAATCCCAAAATACAAGAATTTGTATACACACCATCCACTGATACACATACAATAGTAATGCTAATCTACTCGGTCTTCTCCATTTGGCCACAGGTTCTCATCCACATCACATTTTATGTCATCAGGGCAATACACCTAGGAAAGAATCTCCTGGCATGCCTGATCCATCCCTGGCAATCTTCTGCTGATATCTCCAGGCATCCAGCATTCATTGCATCCAGGAGGGACATTTGATCATGTGGATGATGGTCGTAAACCTTCCACCGCCATGAGGAAAATAATTCCTCTGTGGGGTTGAGGAATGGAGAGTAAGGTGGGAGGAAAAGAGACTCCATTCTGGGATGGGCTGCAAACCACTCGGTGACTGCATGGGAGTGATGAAATGCCACATTGTCCCATACAATTATAAATGTTGGCTGATTCCTTCTCTCCGCATCCCTTTCCTCACCTAGCACAACCCTTCCATAGAGATCATGCAGGAACGCAAGGAGCCGTTCAGTGTTGTATGGCCCAATTAGTGGTCTGTAACAGCAGTCCATCAGTGGATATTGCTGCGCACATTGTGATGTTGGCATCCCTCTGGCCCGGGACATTCACTGTGGCCCTCTTCCCAATCACATTCCTCCCTCGTCGCCGTGCTTTGGCCAAGTTGAAACCTGCCTCATCGACAAAGATGAAAATGTGGTGTGTTTGCCTGCCTTCAATCTCCATGACTCTCTAACATAAATCCACAAGGCGACATAAGCTGTTACAATAGTAAATTTGTAAAAATTGTCTTTGTGTTTGTTTGGTTTTGTTCAAAAACAGATCTGTATTTTATTGTGATCTTACCTGGACATACTGGTTCCTGAGTTCAATTCAATTCAATTTTATTTATATAGCGCCAAATCACAACATAAGTCGCCTCAAGGCACTTCATAGATACAGAGAAAAACCCAACAATCATATGACCCCCTATGAGCAAGCACTTTGGCAACAGTGGGAAGGAAAAACTCCCTTTTAACAGGAAGAAACCTCCGGCAGAACCAGGCTCAGGGAGGGGCGGCCATCTGCTGTGACCGGTTGGGGTGAGAGAAGGAAGACAGGATAAAAGAGATGCTGTGGAAGAGAGACAGAGGTTAATAACAGATATGATTCAATGCAGAGAGGTCTGTTAATACATAGTGAGTGAGAAAGGTGACTGGAAAGGAAAAACTCAATGCATCGTGGGAATCCCCCGGCAGCCTACGTCTATTGCAGCATAACTAAGGGAGGATTCAGGGTCACCTGGTCCAGCCCTAACTATATGCTTTAGCAAAAAGGAAAGTTTTAAGCCTAATCTTGAAAGTAGAGATAGTGTCTGTCTCCTGAATCCAAACTTGAAGCTGGTTCCACAGAAGAGGGGCCTGAAAACTGAAGGCTCTGCCTCCCATTCTACTTTTAAATACTCTAGGAACAACAAGTAGGCCTGCAGAGCAAGAGCGAAGTGCTCTAATAGGGTGATATGGTACTACAAGGCCATTACAGTTTTTTACAGACGCTAGGACACATTTCTCAATACTTAGGTCACTTTTGCAAAACTCCTCACACAGTGAGCACAACAGAAGTCTATGTGGGCTAAACTGAGGATCAGTTATCATTGTTTTGGCACAAAATGCATTCAATGACTACATCTCTCAAATTTCATGAATTATCTTCTCACTCAGACACAACAACTGCCAAAAATCTTTGTACGTACAGGACATTTTGCATGTGCTTACATACTGTTTTCAAAACTGTTAAACTTATGGCCAAAACAATAACACAATGCAAAACTTAAAAAGACAGCAAAATTCAACAGCAATATTTTATTGAAACATATTTTAAATCTAAAAATGCAGTTTAACCAGCCACAGCTGATTCTCATTGTAGATGAACATCTACACAGGTGTTACTCCTTCAATTTTTCAACTCCTTCAATTCTGGCAGCCAGAAGATTATTTCCTAGGTGTATTGGCCTAGATGACATAAGATGTGATGTGGATGAGAACCTGTGGCCAAATGGAGAAGACCGAGTAAATTAGCATTACTATTGTATGTGTATCAGTGGATGGTGTATATACAAATTCTTGTATTTTGGGATTACTTAGTGCAAAAAACTAAAAATACATAAACAAATATTAACGAATTCTGCATGATGTCTGATTCATTCCAGTAACATATATTGAAATTATAAACAGAGATGTGTCCTTGTTTTACACAGGAAAACACTGTGTAATGCTACATGTTGTTAGTGTTTTTTAGGTCATTGTTTTGTGGGTGATAAAGTGTGTTTGTCGGCTGTCAACCTTTGCTAGTGTTCTAGAAGAATGAGTTTATTTGAGACCTGAATAAAGTGTTTTGGTAGTTGTAGTGCATTTTGAATGTGAAACGAGCTGCTTTGCCAAGCTGACGGTCAGTTAGGAGGATTGTGTGAAGAGTTTTGCAAAAGTGACCTAAGTATTGTGAAATGTGTCCTAGCGGCTGTAAAAAACTGTAAGATAAGATGGGGCCTGATTATTTAAGACCTTGTATGTGAGGAGCAGGATTTTGAATTCAATTCTGGATTTAACAGGAAGCCAATGAAGGGAAGCCACAACAGGAGAAATGTGCTCTCTCTTTCTAGTCCCTGTCAGGACTCTTGCTGCAGCATTTTGGATTACAGTTTTTTTACAGACTGTATTGTATTGTGTTATTGTTTTGGCCATAAGTTTAACAGTTTTGAAAACAGTATGTAAGCACATGCAAAATGTCCTGTACGTACAAAGATTTTTGGCAGTTGTTGTGTCTGAGTGAGAAGATAATTCATGAAATTTGAGAGATGTAGTCATTGAATGCATTTTGTGCCAAAACAATGATAACTGATCCTCAGTTTAGCCCACATAGACTTCTGTTGTGCTCACTGTGTGAGGAGTTTTGCAAACGTGACCTAAGTATTGAGAAATGTGTCCTAGTGTCTGTAAAAAACTGTAACTGAAGGCTTTTCAGCGAGTTTTTAGGACATCCTGATAATAATGAATTACAGTAGTCCAGCCTGGAAGTAATAAATGCATGAACTAGTTTTTCAGCGTCACTCTGAGACAGGATATTTCTAATTTTAGAGATGTTGCACAAATGGAAGAAAGCAGTCTTACATATTTGTTTAATATGTGCGTTGAAGGACATATCCTGGTCAAAAATGACTCCAAGGTTCCTCACAGCGTTACTGGAGGCCAAGGTAATGCCATCCAAAGTAAGAATCTGGTTAGATGCCATATTTCTAAGATTTTCAGGGCCGAGTACAATAACCTCAGTTTTATCTGAATTAAGAAGCAGAAAGTTAGCGGCCATCCAGGTCTTTGTCTTTAAGACATTCCTGCAGTTCACAGTGAGTTGCTTGACATGTTCAGAGTTCCTCTCAAAAGGCACAGTGTACACTGTTTCATCCTGACCTGATGTTTTTTCAGGACTCTAGAAATTGTTGTTATGCTTACACTGTGAATATTTGCGAAAGTGACGTTGTCTGCCAAGACTCTGTGTCTAATTTCAGTGAGTTTTATCCCATTGTTTCTGATGATCATATCAACAATGGCAGTTTCCTGCACATCAGTGAACATCCGTCCTCTCCTTCCTGTGTGAGGTAACCGTTGAGTCCTAAGCAGAAATGCAACAACAATTACACAAAAGCTTATTTACTTTTGAAATGTGCAAATGCCCTTGCAGAATACAAGTTACCTGTTGGTTTGCTGGAAAACTAACAATAGATGTCACTGTAGAGCGCTGCAGATTTGGCTGCACTCTCTGACCAGCGTCTCTCATTGAGTGACCATGATTTACTACATGATCAATTACAGTAGCTCTGATCTCATCTGAGACTACAGCTCTTGATCTTCCTCTTATTCTTCTTCCACCACGCATACGTATTCCTCGCCCCCTCCCAGCCACTCTTCTTCCTCTTTCAGCCACTTCTCCATTTCTGGCTGGGTCCATGTTTACATCACAAAACAAACCTATTCAGCAGTTGTCTCCTTTTCTAATGAAATTGAAGGAGTAACACATGTGTAGATGTTCATCTACAATGAGAATCAGCTGTGGCTGGTTAAACTGCATTTTTAGATTTACAGTTTTTTTCGATTGGTTTGGCTCATTTCTTGAAACCGAGATGAAGTTCTCAAAATAACATGGACAAATCTCCAAACCACCTTGCAATTGTTCACAACAGAATGTCATTTCTCATTGGTTTTATCAAATTGCAAATGCTTTAGTACATGTCTCAAGTGACTCTGTGCTTCTTTTCAAATGATTATGTACAAGTAGCTACAGTTAGCACAATGAGCCCACATTTAGCACATTTTCCAAATAAATAGATCTTGGCGATCTAAACTGATTAGTTGATTTTTCAGTGAAATGGTTTCTCACTCCAAAACATATCAGCATGGTTTCATTGTGTAAGTCATCATATGCACAATTGTCTGTTCAACTGTCAAAAGTAGTCAAAGATATAATACCATGAAAGAATATCTTGGAACATTTGATAAAGTTATGACAGTACTTGACAATCAATCAGGTGAAATTAGAACTAACGAAGGAGCAGTTTCCCACATCTCAGATGACCAATCAAACAGGTTGTTTAGATACCTGACAGGTGTTGTGATTATGACTGCTGCCAAAAGTATATAGACAGAGCTTGGCCCGGGGCCAGTTTCATTTGCAGTGTGAACATAGAAGCACCTCGCCAAGTACAACAGCAACTTCCTGCTCGAGGAAGAGGAGGAGTGAGAATGCGTGGAGGAATAGGGGGAAGAGGCCGAGGAGCACGGAGGCACCATGATGTCCCAGATGAAATCTGGGCCACCCTTATTGACCACGTTATAAACCATCGCCTCACAATGGCAGAGGCAGGTCGCCGAGTGCAGCCTAATGTGCCTCGGTCTACAGTCTCCTCCATCATCCAAACCTTTCGCAGGGCAAACAGGTACAGAACTATGCTATTGAACTATTCAGTGTTGGTGTGTGTGTAGGCCTAGAGTACTGTAATATCTTCATGTGATGTTATATGATACTATAAAAATGACAAAGAAAAAAAAATGGAGAAAATACTGTGAATAGTATTCCAGTCACTGTGCAGTGCATCACACTTTTAGTACCATAAAACAGCAGTACAATTACATTGGTAACTCATTTTGTAACAAATTTACAGTGTTGACCTTTGACTTGTATGTCTAGGTTTGGACGACAGCCTCAAGTGGGTGGCAGAAGAAAACTTCTAAATGAACAACAAGAACAAGAAATATGCAACATGGTAATTGCAAATACTGCCATCACACTGAGACAGATTCGTAATGCAATCCTGCTAGACAATGTAATGTTCCAAAATATAAACTCTATCAGCATCTCCACAATAGACCGGGTATTGAAGAAGCATCAGATGACCATGAAACAGATTTACAGGGTACCATTTGAGAGAAACTGTGACAGAGTACCAGTATGTGCATGTAAGTCAACTACTGGTTGTCTATCATTGTAACACTATTACAGTAAGACATGGTTACCACTGTTTTTTTGTTTTGCGTTATCCTTTTTACCTTCAGAATCCAGCTTTGTGTGACTAGAGCATTTTGCCTAGAAATTGTCTTCAGTTTTCCACTCCCTGTTTTTACAGTACTTTAGATCCTCCCTGCAGTATCTGTCTCTACTTGACTGATTAGATTTATTTCTATTCTATTGTAGAGAATAATGACATTAGAAGGCAACGAAACCCTCACATCCTGGTGTTCATTGATGAAGCTGGCTTCAACCTGGCCAAAGGTCGAAGGCGTGGCCGTAACATCATTGGCCACCAAGCCACTGTGGATGTCCCAGGCCAGCGAGGAGCAAATATAACAATGTGTGCCGCTATATCAGAAAGAGGTGTGGCCACACACATTCCCAGTTTAGGGCCCTACAATACACAAAAGCTCCTCAATTTTTTGGACCACCTTTATGCTGATCTGATCCCAGAAAATGAGAGAGGTGAAGAAGGACCTCAGCTACCACATTATGTCATTGTGTGGGATAATGTGAACTTCCACCGCGGCCCACGCATCAGAACCTGGTTCACCACCCATCCCCGGATGCTAATGGAGTTTCTTCCACCTTACTCTCCTTTCCTAAATCCAATTGAGGAGTTTTTTTCAGCTTGGAGGTGGAGGGTGTATGAGCATCAGGCTCAAGACCAGAGGGCCCTGCTGCATGCAATGGATGCTGCATGTGAGGACATCACAGCGGATCAATGTAGGGGATGGTGAGACATTCACGCCGTTTCTTCCCTCGCTGCATCGCAAGAGAAAATATCCGTTGCGATGTGGATGAGAATTTATGGCCTGACAGAGAGCAGCGCGTCGATGGCCAGGGGGATGAGGATGGTGGCCAGGAAAGAGAGGGTGACAATGGCGACCACTGAAAATATTACTGTACTATAGTTCTGAAAATTTATTTACAGTATGGTAGGCTAGAGTTTGTTTTGGTTTTTTGTTTGTTTATAACTGTTCACATTTACAGAATCCTGTATATGTTTTCTTTTCACAGTATGTTCTCTAATGTTAACATTTCTTTGTACGAATAAAAATGTTTACAGTTTCCTTGAGTATGATTGGTTTATTGGAGGCTGATTTTACTGTAAAATCCTTTAGTTTTATTCATAGTGGTATTCTGTTGCTAGACCTGTGCCTCAGTGACAAAACTTCTAAGCATTTTGACTTGCAGTGCTTAAACAATGCCAAAGGTATAATGCATTTTGGGGGCATTGACTATTTATATGAGAAGGATATTTAGTTTTGACACATGGATAAACTCTTTTGGGAGAGATGAGCTTTTGCAGGGGACCCATGGTGTTGTGCTAAACCATCCAGGTTATTTTGACAAAAGCACTAAATGAATGCACATGTGCCAAGGCAATTGAGAAGGATCTGTGCTATTTTGACTGTACTGACCTTTTATATGGGAAAGGAATCTGCTTTTGAAGCATGGATGAAGAGTTTGGGGAAAGATATTTGATTTTGCTAGTGAGCTATAATGTTGGGCAGGACTGTAAGACTGTTTGGCCAAATGACCTTATGGTTTTGAGAATGTCATCTCGGTTTCAAGAAATGAGCCAAACCAATCGAGTGAAACTGTAAAATATGTTTCAATAAAATATTGCTGTTGCATTTTGCTGTCTTTTTAAGTTTTGCATTGTGTTATTGTTTTGACCATAAGTTTAACAGTTTTGAAAACAGTATGTAAGTACATGCAAAATGTCCTGTACGTACAAAGATTTTTGGCAGTTGTTGTGTCTGAGTGAGACAATAATTCATGAAATTTGAGAGATGTAGTCATTGAATGCATTTTGTGCCAAAACAATGATAACTGATCCTCAGTTTAGCCCACATAGACTTCTGTTGTGCTCACCGTGTGAGGAGTTTTGCAAAAGTGACCTAAGTATTGAGAAACGTGTCCTAGCATTTGTAAAAAAAAACTGTAATGACCTTGTTTTGAGTTTTTGCCCACAATTCTGCCAATTGATTCTGTAATTCTTACTTTCATTTCTTAAATTTGATCTCTTATCATTTTATTATTTCAGACTTTTCACCCAATAATTTTGTAATTCCATTTTGAAATTTTAGCTTTTCTCTCAAAGTTGCTATTTTCCAGTTCTCACTTTTATCTCATAAATTTATTTTTAACCTAAATTTTGCACCAAATTATTTCATCCTTTATTTTGAAATTTTCGTTTTGTATCATAATTTTGACCTTTCATTTGATCATTTGCTCATCTTATTTTACGAACTGGTCTTTTGGTGTCATGACATTGGAGGAAAACTACTACAGAAAAAAATAAAAATGAGAGATTTGGGGAAGTGTAAACATTGGTATATGGCACAGAGTGAAGAAAAAACATACTGATTCTATTAATACAACAAAAATGTAACAATTATAGTTTCAGTTATCTCTTATCTGCTATAGAAACATCAGATTTATATAAATTATAAATAATAAAAGAATGAAAAAAAGAGTGTGAAAGAAACCCGCACTTACAGAAGTGATCCTGCAGGGGGCAGCACAGCATCAGACATCACACTGAAGCAAACATGTTTATGCTCCTGCTTCATGTTCCAAACACCGTGTGTGTGTGTGTGTCCTTGCGGGTGTATCTGTGAGTTTGTGTGTCTGTGTGTACTTCTGTGCCTGTGTGTGTGTCTGTGTCTATCTGTCTGTCTGTGTCTGAGTGTGTGTGTGTGTGTGTGTGTGTGTGAGAGAGAGAGTCAGCTGTTTCCTGTGAGAAACTGTTGGTTGTGATGAAAATGAAAAGGGTGAGGAGATGAAAGCGGAGGTAAATGAGTGCTGGGAGGACAGCAAGCAATGAGAAAGAGGACGGATGTTAATAAAACCATTGCTGTGGATGTATGAGAGGAGATGGAGAGTAAATAGAGGAGGAAATGGAAGCGGATGAGGTTAAGAGAAGGAGGGCAGCACATCAGACAAACTCATAAACGGATGGAGGAGGGAGGAGGAGGCCACAGGTGGCTCCTCTTCACTCCATCAGGTAGAGGAGATTGTGGAGCGCGGGGAGAGAACGATCGATGGATGGAGGATAGATCATCTATGAAGAAATAATCTGCTTCAAATGTCCCTGAATGCCGACGTCCTCCTGCGTCTCCTGCTCATCCATCAGTTTCAGAGGAGGATGCTGAACCGAGTCCTCCTTTCCTTTTAGCTCCATCCACCTGTACTCATTTACACATTTACAAGTTCAGATCAACATGCAAGTATAACTAAAACAAGAAGGGAAAGTAACTGTAAACAGAAAAAATGTCATTTAAATTAATTTAAATTATAATTTTGCTAAAATAATCAGAATATGAATAATAATAATGCTATTTTAAAGCCTGACAGTCACGCTGAAGATGAATGAAACAGAAGAGCTGATGAAGATGAAGCAGCTGTGATGTTTGAGGCTCTAAACATTTAAACTTGACTCTAACATCAGATTTGTCAGTTTTTCTGTTTCTTTGATGTTTCTATGTGTTCTAAATGCCTTCACTTCATGTAGATGATCATTATGATCGTTTTCTCTTCCTTCTTTCCTGCAGCTGAAACTGAAGCACACAGTGTATGGTCCATGTATGTGAGTGAGGATGTAAGCTCAGAGCCTCCCTGATGGTCTCTCAGAGCGTGTGCAGACCTTGAACAGACTCCGTGATGTCCTCCTGTGTCATCACGCAGCACGCTAATAGGAACAGCATTAGCTCCCTGAGGCTGTGATGATGCCGCGGGAGGCCGGTGTGCAGCGACCGTTCTGTTAGCGCTCACTGTAGCACAGTGTGCTCATAAAATTGGCACACGGTGGGAATACACACTGTATTTATGTGTGTGAGTGTGTGAGGCCATGCTTTTCCACTCAGCAGCACGCTCACAAATATCATATCAAAAAATCTACCACTTTAGCTCACCTCGTTTTTCTCAGGGGAAAAAAATTGAGCAAACATCAGTCAAGGTCTGTGTGTGTGGCTCATCAGCCTGCAGGGATAACTGCTGCTTCAGGCAGAGGCGTGCAGAACCACCTCCACCACCACCAAAACACCAAAACTACCACTATGAAACAAAATTCATCACCAGCACTCCGGGTCATGAGGTAATAAAACTCTGTCAGAGCTGACGCTCAAGCTCATTTATGCACACAATGCTGTTGATGTTGGGTTTTTAGTGCTGAAACCTAAATAAACTTTACCACGATCGCTCCTCAGCCTCATTAAATGGGGCTCTTAGTTCTTAGCAGCTAACAACTGCAGCTGGAGTATTGGGAGAATGTCCATGCAGTGTGGATGAAGGAGGCTCACAAACACACGAGAACCTGCTGAATGAACACAAACGTCTCCATGCAACAGCACGAACGACCACAAGATGCACAATATAAATCTTGGTCTGAGGCACTTTGCTCCACAGTTGAACAAATAATGATTTTCATTTGTTATTCTTCATTATATCACTGTTCACGAACACCCAACAAATCAATTATAAAAACATATTTTCTTCTTCTGCAAGCTACATATTTATTGTATAATCCATCAATCAATCAATACAGACAGTGTCACAAGTGTCACTGCAATAAAACTGTTCACCAAAACCTATTTACAAACTTATATATATATACACATGTGCAACATTGACATAATCTCACTCTTTGTTTCGAAATGATCTTCCACGCAAATTATATATAATTTGTAAGAATTAAAGTTTTATAAAAATAATTCCCAAAAGCTATAAAGATGTTGACAATAATGGTACCATGGGCTGTTCATACAGTAAATTTTATCCAGGTTAATTAACAATAGTAGGAGGAATTAGGGAACAGACATACAAACGTCTTCATATGATGTTATAATATTTTTTAAATCAATAAATGCACTCATGCACTTTTATGCTTCATCTCCCAAATCCTGGTCAGAAAATCGAGGATTACAATTCTTCCCAATCTCTGGAACAAACTACATTTTCATATTTGATGAACAATTTTAAAACCCTTTACTTCTAGCCCAGCCTGGCTTTTTAAATTTTATATCTTAATTGTAAATAAGCAATGACTTTTAATTATTATGTACATAAACACACACACACACACACACACACACACACACACACACACACACACACACACACACACACACACACACACACACACACACACACATACACACAGAGTTAACTTTTTACTTTTCTTCCACTGTTTCCTTTCATTTCCATTAGGAGTTAGTCGGGAAAGAAACCTGACTCTCGTGTACATGAACAAACAATTTTTCTGCTTCACATTTTTCCATGAGCTGGTTCAGCACAGCCAAAAGGAGCCAGGATGAAAGCTTGGGTCTGGAAGCTGACAGCAGCTCCATTATGAGCTGGAACAGCAGTCAGCAGAATATCCTTCCCAGAATCCACCTGGCCAATGCTCAGTGTTGGTGGAGGAAGTCGTCCCCCAACCATTTACGCCTCTGGTAATCACTAAATGTCTCAGGTACCATACCATACCATACCACCTTTATTTATAAAGCACTTTAACATAAAACCAGAGTTCACAAAGTGCTGTACATGCTAAAAGCATAAGTAAAGAAAATTAAAATGAGATAAGATAAAATAAAATAAATAACTAAAAAAAACTAAAATAAATTGAAACATGTTAAAACAAATTGAGTCAACCCCTCTAATCAATGCCAAAGGCTTCAGCGAATAAATATGTTTTAAGAAGACTTTTAAATTCAGAGAGAGAAGAGGCCTGCCTAACATGCAAGGGTAGATCATTCCACAACTTTGGAGCAGCTACAGCAAAAGCATGATCACCTTTAGATTTATACATAGTTTTCGGTACCTTAAGGAGCTGCTGATTGGCGGACCTAAGGGAACGGGCAGGTGTATATGGTTGTAGTAGCTCCGAGAGGTAGGGGGGGGCAGGCCATTAAGAGGCCTGTCTCAGGTAGGTGAATTTTGTAGAAGACCTTTGTCTCTTATGTCCTGGAGCTGAACTCTCTCATTAAAGTTGTTTTCTTCATATATGGAGGATGTTCATTTTAAACATGACCACAGCTTAATGTGATGATGTCACAGTAGCTGTAAATAAGTTCAGGCTACAGACTGCTCTAAACACCGAGAAGTGGGTGTGGTTTCAGTGTTTGGGATGACTATATTTCGGTTGTATACATTCTCTGTGAAATCATACAGATCCAAGAGCAGAAAATCTGTGAAAAACTCTTAATGAAGGTTTAAAAGTGAGCTGGCTTAAAGTGGCAGGACAAAAACAGTTTGTTTCAGACAGAGGATGAAATGAAAAGCTTCACCAAGACCCAGTGTAAGATACAGAAGGATTATTTCAAAGTGTGAATCATGCAAAGCTACTCTAGAAGAGTCCAAAAATAAATAGTGCAGAACAGGTGCTGTGAATAGAAAGAGCTGATTGGTAAATAGGTGTCATCAGCATATTAATGAATAAATGAATGAAAAAAGGGACACTGATAAATGATCCTTTGCTTCTTCTTCAGTACAGTCCAGGAAAAAAAAATGAAACTGAGGATGAAAAAATAGGTCCACTTAAACATGACCTAATTTCATGACATAATATGTGCTCTGTTCCATTGTGAACAGTAAATAAGCGACACAGTAAGATGTGTTAGAACTTTGTCTTTCACATTCAGGAGAAAACAGATTCCTGTAACATCGACAGATCAAATAAACAGAGTCCTCCATGGCAGTACCATAGGACTCCTGCCCCCCAAACAAGCTGACTGCCGGCGTCCTTTGGGTCAAATCCAGACTGTAATAGTTCCTGCTGTGTGAGTGGACCTGGCTGCTGTCAGGTATTGTTGTGGAGCTGTCAAAGCTCATCAAAACGTGACAGCGGTGGAGAAACAGCAGAAAACATTTCACTGCCAGCAGCTCCAAGTAATTTGTTTTTAGCAAAGTGGGGCTGTTGTGGCCATTTACCACTTTCTCTGTGCACGGCCCCAAGCCCATCACGCTGTTGTGACAAGTTTCCTGCTTCCAGCACAGCATCTAACCTAAAAACGGCCTGGCTCTGTCCCCTGGCTGAGTGTGGAGGGGTAGATTGTGGTCAGAGGAAAGACATCATCATCATCATCATCATCATCATCATCACGGCACACAGGACAAACAGGAGTAAAAGCTCCAGTTCTCCAACATTTTCAGGAGGCAAAATGCTCAGACTGAAAAAAACCTGCCCTCATTCCTTCAGGAAAAACTGTTTTCACCTGAAGTTCATACTGTGTTCAGTTCATTTATATAAAACAGTTTTATATATTTACACAAGATGCAGTTAGTGTTAAACCTATAGCTACTTCTTATACGTCACATTTTTGATAATATTCCTGGCTTAAAGGGATTAAAGTAGCTTTTCACAATTTACAGGTCAGATGCCAGCAAGAGGAGGGATAACAGTAGGAAACTGAGAACTGAGGTAACAGTAATGATAGCAGGGAAAGCCCCCCCCCCCCCCCCCCCCCCCCATCACAATAATAAGAATAGTGGGAAAAGGAACAAAGAAGACAAGTAAAACCAGGTTAAATAATAAGGTTCAAGTAACGTTAATCAAAACTAAAAAAAGGAACATTTGAGCAGAAAAAAGTAAAAACAAAGAAAAAAGTGGGGACTGGCAGCTGAACACACAGATCAATGCAAGAACCAGCAGGCATGTCGGAGGAGAGGCCTGGGATTGGACTGTGAGATTACGGAACATCCACATTACCTGACAGGCCGCTTTTTATATTGTTCTAGTAAAGTTAAGCAGTGTTTGAGGGAATAAGGGAGCTCCTGAGAAGCAATAACCGAACTGAAATACAGATTTTAAAAAGTGTAAAATCCTTGATAATTATCTGTTTTATTTTTGTTTTTTACGCCCACTATCAGTGCCATCTGTGTTTGGAGCGAGCAGTAGGGCTGAGGTAGCGCTGCCGGGGAGCTGAACCTCACTCTCTCCAGTTTTACCTTCACGCCACCCACTCATGCTCCTTCACTCTTACATTATACAGGCAGCAGGTCTGCCGATGAGTCGTGTTCGCGCAGCATTTTGCTTCCTTTGCACTCTGAGCCTTTTCCCTCCTACACCTACGCATCTGGATGATAGCATGCACACCTGCTGTCCCTTTGTCACCTGTACATAACCTGTTTAACATTGTTGTTATTATTATTATTGTTGTTGTTGTTATTTAAACTGCTGTAACAAATGAAAATCCTAAATTTGGAATGAATAAAATCTTTATCCATCTTTATTTATGTAACCCGGGTTTAAAAGATGCATAAATAGTAAAAGATAAGTGAAGTCTGAGAATATAAATATCAAAGAGTTCATTTATTTAAATTTTCTTGTTTATTAAAAAGGTAAAAGTTCATGTAAAATTATTAAAAACATGTTTGCATTGTGTAAAATAAGTTATCTTTCTTTTCTTGTGAATTGTTTGTGAGAACTGTAATTTCCTACGGGGATAAGGTCGGTGAAGGTAACACAGGGTGGAGAAGGAAAAGGGAAAAAGAGACGAGAGCGCGAGAAGAGAGGGCGGTGGTGCGTGAGTTACACGGAGCATCCGGAGAAGTTAGCTTGTTTTTTATGTACTAAGAGTAAGTGTGTTTTGACTTTTCGGACAGATAAGTCACAGTGTCGGTAAGCTAGTGACATAACACGTAAAGTTTCAGCGTGAGTCTGCTGGACTGTGTGCTTTGTTTCTTGCGGCTGTGCACGCATTAAGTTAAAGTGAGGCTAACCCAGCCGTTCGCTAATAAGGACTACTGTAGGCTGCCGTTTCGCTATAGTTGTGGAACGTAACAAGCTGCAGAGGATCGTTACCGAACTGGATAACGACGGACACACCCCAGATAGTCACTCTGAGTGCCCGCGTCACTCAGAGTACCTCTGGCAACGTGGGAAGCTAAAACAGGTAGCTTGTGGAGCACGTGGAGATCACGGACCTTCCTCATCTTTGTGCTACTGCATTCAGAGCGGAGTGTTTCTGACGGAGCTGAAGACAACTTGTTACCTGGATTAAGCTGGTGGGAATTGCACGTTTCACAAGGTACTGAGTTTATTTATTTATTTTTTGCTCGTTGAGTGAAGAACTTCTGGTTGGGAGATCGTTTTGGATTTATACTGGAGCAATACAGGCCTGCAACGTAGGGTTTATCTCTGCCGGCTTTAGGTTTAGTTTGGGACTATAATTGTTTTATCACTGGTGGTTTACACTGTATGTGTGGAGATTCTGTGTACAGTGGGTAAATTGCTGTGTGTGTTTTTGGTTTGCCTGAATACTGAAATCTGCCATTTTATTATTTTCTTGTTTTCATTGTTTGGTAAATTAAAGGAGGGTTGCAATGCTCTACTTTACATGGTGTATGACATGATTTACTGCACTATAGACACTAGTGTTAATTTTCGCGTGTAGTGCTACTGTTAAGGAATAAGCTTCATTGATCCTAGAAACAAAAGAGAAGTTAATTTAAAACATCGTACGAGAGTACACTAGAAAAAGAACCCAAAGCCCATTTATTTAATGGTATTGAGTAAATGAGGGCTACATTTATTATGTTTTAACGAATTCTTTTTCAGATATAAAAATGAAAATGGTTGTTTTGTCTTTGGTTGTTTAAGGTTTTGTAACATTTTTTTCATGAATGTGTCAAATTCACAAGGATGAATTTGGCTGTTTTAGACACCTGTGAGGTGGCAGGCAGGGTTCCTGTAAGTAAACTCCCAGAGCAGAGAGAGCAGGTCAAAGGGTGATGATGAACTGTGCTCACAGGATTTTGGTTCAGTTCTTACTTGAATCTATTTCCAGAGCAACAGGTAGGAGGAGGCAGGTGAGTATTGCAGTACTGATGTATTGATTGTTGATAAGGAATTGGCTGTGCTTGGTTTGGAGGTAAGTCCAGCTTGATGCAGGGAGACAATAAGGGATTACTTCAAGTTGTAAGAAAACATGATCGAGCCAAGGTGCACACCGGGAAGAAGAGGAGAGAACAAGGTCAGGATATTAGGAAGCAGGAGTTTTGTGGTTCATGAAGCACTAAAATGTTTGACCTGCAGGAGTCTGACAAAATAAATTCTTGATGATATCAGGCAGAAAAAGACTAGGCTCTCTCTTTCTTTCCAGTGTTTTGACTTTTTATGCAAATCTATATGTAGGAATCATTTATGTAAGTTCTTTGTGTGTTGAGGGGTTTAGTTTGTGTGTGCGCTTCATTGCGTTTTGGTTGTGTGTGTCTTTCAGGGTTAAATGTAATTGCCTGATGTGGACAAGCCTCAACTTTGTGTTGACTGAGATTTGTTTGGTTTCACGCGGTCTGTGTGTTTGACGCTGGGTTTGTCTGTACTGAGATAAGGTCAGGACAGTTTGATGGTGAAATAAAATCAAACAAAGAGCTCCGATCTGCACTTTAGTTAGTCACATCACCATGTCACACTGTCCTGTCAGACATGCAAAACGTGTGGAGATTTGGTTAAAAAGTGAAATTTGAATAACGTTTCTGGTGCTCCAGCGGTCAGCTGAGGAAGGAGACGGTAAAAATCTCTGACAGGGGAGGCTGTGTGTTGGGACGTGGTGAGCCATCAGAGAGGCCTTAGTGATGGTTGATGCCTGAGAGTGGAGGGAGGTTTTCTGGCTTTTCCTCACTGAGTGTCTCAGTTAAACTGATTTTTTTTCCTTTTTGCCGATGCACCATCTTCTCCTGGCCCTGTGGTATCAGAGTGTGTCTGAAACACAGAGATACACTCAGGATTGCTGATCATCAATGTCATTCAGGGGTGTTGAAACTGATGGACTAGGTGAACAACAAAAAAACTAATTCATGATAAATGATGAAACTGAAAGAGTCTCGGAGAATATTGGATTATACATTTTGCTGGAAGTTATGTATCATATCCGTCCCACTGTTCTCACGTGGACACACAGATGAATTATGGTTTTTACTATGAATCATAGAGTTAAAAATGATTACCTGAAAACATCCAAAGGTTCATGCTTTATAAAACAACAACATATAGCTTCATCAAACCACAAATCATTATTTTGGTTTTTATTATTCTGAATCTCAGCGCCTTTGTTGTCTCTTTAATCGATCCCAGGCTGCAATAAATGGCAGCCTTTCAGAATAAAAGGTGCCAAGCTGCTATAGGCAGCACCTTGGAATGAGTGAATAAGACAACATGCACCATGTGGCAGCCCGGACACAAATGTTCAGGCTTTGTGGATATAGCTCCAGGCGAGCTGCCAGCGCTGTAACACCACAGTCAGAGCGAAGGCGGAGCGCTGCTGATGGCTCCACTGGGCCTATGCCTGTGTTCCCACTAATGTCCTCTAATTGGCTGCAAATGATTCAATTACGACACAGTCTCTTTCCTAAAGCACAGAGGTAATATTTATTCACAGTGAATTATTGTCTGAGTAACTAATCTAACTTCAGAGTTTTATCCTGGTAGTGACTCTGAGAGGCATCATGGCCTTCCACATACATATGTATTACTCTGTTATTTGCTGCTGGTTTTATTTTCGTGATCCCACCAGTGTGACAGCACTGTTTGTGCGAATAGAAATCCCCAGGGGGGTTGAAAAAGTTCTTATCTAAGTCCTGATGGACTTTCTGGTTCTTTAAGACTTTCTGGAAGTCTTACTTTAGCTTTTTTGTTTCTTCAGGCTACTGAGGAGGTCGATCTTTTTGTGATTTTAATGGTCACTGATAAAGTTCTAGATGGGCCGACTCGAGATGTTTTTCCACTCTGAACCTTTGCAAGATTGGTCAATGGAAAGGTTCTGTATCATTTGCAGGGATGTAGAGGTCATTGATGTTGTTCATTGATAATTTCTAGAAGTTACAGATGTTCTAAAGGTTTTGGTCATTGGAGGGTATTATGCAATTTATGATGTTATAGAGCTCACTAAGGTCTTTCTACATAAAGTTTTTAGAGGTTGTAGCCACGTACAAAGAGATTTTATTTGACCTTTAGGGAGTCCTTAATATATTTTATTTCATAAAGGTTATTTAGAAGTTCTTGGGGACACTCTTAAAACCTTAAAGTATATTTTGAAATTGTACATATTTAATGATCAGGAAGTTTCTATCATTTATGATGTTTGCGAGGCCACTGAGGACATTCTACATATGAGGGCTTTAACCCTTTAAGACCTACCATAGAACCAAGTCCGCCAGAGCTTATATTATATTTTTACATGTTGTAGTGCCATTTTTGGGAGCATTTCAAGTTGCTATACATCAATACAACCATTATAGCCCAAATTGTAATAATATGTATGCATTATGTGCATAGTAATTACATAAATTGCAAAAAGTGCAATAAACTACAAAAAATTGAAAATTGTTTTTGTTTTTTTAACATATATTTCTAGTTAGAGAAATTTAAGAGGCTTATCCCTCAAAACTGTAAATACAAAAAAGTTGCACAAAATAGTTTCCACCACAGGAAATTTATTTTGAGTGTCTTCATAGTTTTATTTTTGAAATGCACCAATTTTTATATACTGCAGGAAAAACGAAAATAAATATTATAGTGTAAATTTGCAAAAAAGCAGCATAGGCATCAAAATAAACTATTTCCAGCAGTGCAATATGAGTCCTAAGCATCCCAGAAACGACACAGAAAGTCATAAAGTCAAACATAACTTTTAAAAAACACCAGTATAGGCCCATAAGGCCCTGATGGTAAAAAACTACATTTCCGTGAAAATGACGTCACTTCCGGTTTCGGGCAGGTAATGGCGGGCATGCGAAAGTTCGCGCTGACGTCTGTTCCAATGTAGGAAATGTTACAAACAGCTGATTGGATCGGTAAAGCGTGTTTCTGGAATGTTATGTTTTGTTGCTGCAAGTGCTTTTTATGCAGTTTTTGCAAAGCTATATGTGGAAGGAAACCGTGACCTAGGACAAGCTGATGGCATAAGATGTAAGTACAACTCCTCTGGTTTCATATGCAAAAAAAATTATTGCGCTAGCTTACGTGGTTGCAGTGATACCGGGATTTAAAAGGGTTAAACCTACAAGTGTTTGTAGTTATTAATAATGTTGGTCAAAAGGTTTTTTTAAGACTTCATAAAAGTTTTGTTTTTGGTCATTGGCATGAATCTGAATGGGCTTTTTCAGAAATTCTTGAGCTAATTGTCTGCTTTCCTTAATGAGGCTGTTGATCCTTTGGGAGGTTCTAATCGTCAGAACCAAACATCCTTCAGTAGTTTGTAAAGGTCTTTTATGTCACAGAGGTTGCTGAGGTACCATCTGGGCTGTTTCTGTGGCCCGTGGGGTTCCTGACGGCTTGTCAGATTTTATTGGGTCCAGTCAGGAATTCTCACCGAGACTTTAGTTCTTTCAACATATTGTAATGGCCATTTGGATATTTGTGAGAACTGGGTGGGTTCCTGGGATTTTGGGGGTTGCAATCATTAGTAAAGAGGTCCCATACATCCTTTAAGGATTTGGAAAGATCCTAAAAGATGTACAGATGTACTTTTTGTGAATATCTGGAAAAGCCTCGCATTTAATGAAACTAATGATGATGAAGATGAAGTCTGTTGACTGTCAGCATGTTGACACTGTAAACCTGGCAGAGCTGCAGCATGGCTGCAGTTTGCTGGAATACAGGTGTTATTTATATAAAACAACACCTGTATTGAATGCAGCTTATTAGTTGTTTTATATTTAGTTTTTGATTCTGACATTAATGTGTGAAGCCTGAAGGCCTCTGATTATGTGGCTCAGCCAGGACAGACAAGCCTAACATCTGACTAATGAGACACTGCTGTCCAAAGCCTCATTAATTAAAATTGCAGATTGGAACAAGTGAAAATATGACTTATTTATTTATTTATTTTTTCTGTTTCAACATGCTAAAATAAAACATGCAGCCAATTATGTGTTCCAGCCTCCTTCACGGTTATTTTAAGCTGCAGTTTTAAAAATCATTTGCTACATGTGAGGCAGCACAGGGTCTGGCTCCTAGCTATATCACAAACCTTTTACTTTGTTGTCAGCTGAAGTGAAGCCTGAAGTCTGCAGGCATGGCCCCTTGGTATGCTGTTTTCATTAGTACGGATAAAAAAAGAGGAAACGAGTTTGGCTTCCTTGTGGCGAGAACATCCACACACTTGATTTGACCTATTTAGACTTGCAAATATTTACCTTAAGGTTGAAAGAAAAAGGTTAAAGAACACACACACGGAGTCCTAGAACAGTGAACTTCACATGGTTCTAGGGGTGAATAAAGAGGTTCTCCATCAGGCTGTGAGGTTCTAGTGGTCACTGATGAGATCCTGTGTTTTCTTTCTTCTTTTGAAACATTTTAGAGCTTTATAAGAAAATAAATGATCACACGTACACATTTATTGTTCTTGCTAATTTAAAATCTCAGTGAACTTTCAGAAATTACAGCTTCTGATTTGTGTCAAACTTTAGAAGTTGATATTTCAGAAAAAGTGACTTTGGGATGGTTGACATGGTGAGACATAAATGTAGGAGATAAACATATTCTCCAGCTGGTTTGCTCATCTTTTCAGCTGATTTAATTTGAAGTGTATACGCACACATTTGCAGTCATGTCTCCAAAGTGTAGGGAGTATTTCGGCAAGCTTCCGGAAAGCGTCCAATCAGAAGACAGTGGACTTTAAGGGAGGGTAGCCTTAATGAACCTGGAACTAAAATAACTTGATTAAGACCCACTGGAAAAACGTGAATATTAGCTGATAGGTGGCCAAAGGTTTCTGAAGATCGCTTGCTGTCATTAAGTGAAAGTGGCTGCAAAGAGATCTAGGATGCACCAAGAAAAACCCCCATGGGATTCCTTTCATTAGCACTTGGTGGCTAGTTAGCGACTGATTGCCGATAAGGCGGCGTCTTGCATTCTAGCGAGGGCCAACTGAAGCATTCAGAATGATTTCAGAGCAGCACCCTCTTTGTGATTTATTTCTCCTAATGACATCATCAGAAGATAAACATTTTCCTGATGACCACAGACTGACAGGTGTTCTGTGGATGGTCTCAGGACAGTGTAAAGTTTATCAATCTTCAGATGTCACCTGTGACATCAGTGTGACATCATTATCACTGACTGAAATTTGTCATCTGAAGCTGTCAGTCTGGTTCTGAACTTTGACCTCTTTTCTTCTTTAGGGTGTTTTCAGAGTGAGTTGAAGGGCAAACTGATTGATGGATTTCACGTTTGAAATCCATCCCAGTCGACCTGACTGGATTTCTGCCTGCTCGTAATTAGACTGCTATGAAAACAGCCTCCAGCAGCAGCACATTAATGATTTATTGGAAAAAAATGATGGACATTTTGCAGGATACACACAAACAGTCATAGAGGTCAGTGTGTATAAACTGCCACAGTCTGCGTGCATTTATCTCATCGTCCATCAAAATGAAAATTTGTCATGACCTCCAGCATCGACTTTTGCAGCAGCGGTTCTTTATCAGGCTGATTCCTTTAAACTCGAACCTGAAGTCTGCCCGAAACCTTTTTCAATCAACAATTATTGTAGGAGCCAACTTGGGTTCCAGGTCTCTGGGTCCAGGCCCCTTGTATAAAGAAGCAACAATTCCCCACAGCCCACTCAGAGGCTCAAAGCAACGACCAATGAACCTGAAAAATCCTAGAAAGATGCAAACTATTGGAAACACACAAACTGACTGCAGAGGAAGATGTAAACACATATACAGGAATTTTTCAAAGCCACATTGTGAAAACTTGTTCAGTGACACAGAATCCTCCTCTCCTCTAGAGTCTTTCAAAAAGCCTTAAAACCAACAGATTTATGAGTCAGAGGTGATGTTCTTAAGTTCAATACTGTTTGCTATGATTCTCACTAATCTTAAGGTAAGATAGATACAGTAAAGTGAACAGCTGGGTTGAAGATGACGAGTTAAATAATCCAGTGTATGTGATTTTTAAAAAAAAACATGAGCAGAAAAAATCTGTTTCAAAATCATGAGCTTTTAAAGTCAGCAAAGGCACAAATTAATGCTTAAAAATTCACCTGAATGCAGGAAATGATGCGATGTAAGCCCTGCACACTGATGAAACGGATGCAAAATGAGTACAAACAGCCGGGAAAATGTCTCTGCCGTTATTATCAGGATGTAAACTGAGGTGTTTAAATTGGATGAATTTTCAGGTCAAGGTGATATTTTTCATGCTGGTGACAAAACAGTTAATTAAAGCTCAAATAAAAGCAGAAATCACTCTCACATCCACCGATTTCTCTTATTTCACATCCCCCCATCTGCTGATAACCCTGTGATATAATTTCCGTGCGGCAGTAACTCAGAAGCAGTACCTCGAATTTTGAAATCTGCCTGCGTGCACTTAAATGCACATGCTGCTGTTTATTTCTAGAAAATGAGACTCCTATTGCTCCACTGATTCTCATTCAGAGGAAATGGAAACCAATGGGAGCACTGCACAGCTGCCGTTCTTTCATACAGTTTGTGTCCCAGCATGTCTCCACACACACTGAACACACTGAAAACACACTTGCCAGTGACAACGCTGGTTAATGGCCGCGTGCCGCCTGTCCCCCCTGCTGACCTCCACCTGCAGGTACTGATTATGAGGTGGACTCAACCAAAGACAAGACAAGGAACTAATGCCACCTGAGAGCAGCAGTGTTTTGTATTACTGCACACTGCAAGGAGCGCACATCAGTTTCAATTCCTGTTTTATTTACCTCTAAAATACAATATGTCTGTGAAGGTTCTCAGTCATCCAGGTCATCGTAGTCAAAGGAGCTTGCAAAGAAAAGCGTCTTGACTTCTTTAAGTTACTTGAAGACGTTTCACCTCTCATCCGAGAAGCTTCTTCTCGGGTGAGAAGAAGAATCTGCCATACGGATTAATAAATTATCACAGACAGAAGCAGAGCAAATCAGGATGAAAGTCTCAGCCACCCTCTCCAGTGCCAAAGTCCCTCCATCCAACCTCACAATACAGGAAAAGAAGGCCGTCGCTTCCCTGAGCAAAGATCACAACATCACTGTTTTACCAGCTGATAAGGGAAGATGCACCGTGGTCCTAAACACTACAGATTACCATACAAAGATCACTACTCTCCTCAGTGACAACAATACCTACGAAGCCCTAAAGCGAGACCCCACAAGCAGCTACAAAAAGAAAGTTATAGCTTGCCTTCAAGACTTTGAAAGGGACAAAATCATTGACCGCCTTACATATCACCACCTGGGGGATATGTAAGGCCATACCCTGCATCTATGGACTTCCTAAAATCCACAAGGAAGCTGTCCCACTCAGACCCATAGTCAGTAGCATAAACTCAGCCACTTATAACATTGCAAAACACCTTGCTACCATCCTTGCTCCTCTCGTGGGGAACACCCCACACCACATCAAGAACTCCACCGACTTCACTGACAAGGTCCAGAAACTTACCCTGGATCCAGATGAAACCATGGTGTCCTTTGATGTAGTCTCTCTCTTCACTTGCATACCCACCACAGAGGCCGTGGAGACTGTCAGAAAACGACTACAAGAAGACAGCTCCTTGGAGGACAGGACCAACTTCACACCTGATCAGATTTGCACACTGTTAGACCTCTGCCTCACCACTACATATTTCAAATACAACGAAGGCTTTTACAGACAAAAACATGGCTGTGCCATGGGCTCCCCCATGTCACCTATTGTAGCCAACCTTTACATGGAGGAAGTGGAAAGGAAGGCTCTTGGCTCTTTCAAAGGAAGAGTACCCAGCCACTGGTACAGATATGTGGACGACACCTGGGTCAAAATCAAGACACAAGAAGTGGAATCCTTCACTGCGCACATTAACGCTGTGGATAAAAACATCAAGTTCACCAGGGAAGACACAAAGGACAACTGTTTGCCTTTCCTGGACTGCGCTGTGCACATTGAAGAGAATGGCAACCTCGACATCGAAGTTTACCAGAAGCCCACACACACGGACCAGTACCTCCTCTTTGACTCCCATCACCCTCTGGAACACAAACTTGGAGTAATTAGGACCCTACACCACCGGGCAGAACATGTTCCCTCTAAGCCTGAAGGGAAAAAGAAGGAACACACACATGTAAAGAAAGCACTCAAAACGTGCAGCTATCCTAAATGGGCGTTCTTAAAGTCAGCAAAGAGGCATCGAAAAGAAGACCAGACACCAGCGAGGGAGGATAAGAAGGACAGATGCAACAACATTGTCATCCCCTATGTGTATCAGAAAAACTCAGGAGAGTTTTCTCCAAGCATGACATCCCGGTGCATTTCAGACCCAGCAACACGCTCAGACAGAAACTGGTTGACCCGAAAGACAAAACGCCAAAACACAAACTTAACAATGGTGTGTACTGTACAGTGCAGCGAGGAATGCCCAGACCTCTACATTGGAGAGACCAAACAGCCACTTCACAAGCGCATGGCACAACACAGAAGAGCCATCTCCACAGGACAAGACTCAGCAGTCCATCTGCATCTAAAGGACAAAGGTCACTCTTTCGAGGATGCCAATGTTCACATTTTGGACAGAGAGGACAGATGGTTTGAAAGAGGAGTGAAAGAAGCCATCTATGTCCACTGTGAGCGACCATCTTTGAACAGAGGCGGTGGTTTACGACACCAACTCTCTGCCATCTATAATCCAGTTTTGAGATCCCTTCCCAGACGCCTTAACGCCCACTCACATCCTGGGCCATCTGATCTCAGGAATTCGCATGATAAGGTGGGGCCAGGTTTCACAATGAACACACCCGAAACTCTGGCTGATTGGGACCCACGCCCGGTTTCACACCTTGGCTCAGGCGATTCGAGGATCATCAGGGGGTCCTTTTGTCCCTCTGTGGGGGGGTTACTCCCACTAGGTTTATATCTGGGACTCTCCACCATTTGACCTTAGAACTGAAGAAGCTTCTCGGATGAGAGGTGAAACGTCTTCAAGTAACTTAAAGAAGTCCAGACGCTTTTCTTTGCAAGCTCCTTTGACCTCTAAAATACAGGTAAACAGGAAGTGGCAAGATTAACTGTCTGAAGGTCATTGTCAGTCATACTGTTCTTGTGGTTCTTGATGTAATGAAACCAGTGGTAGTCACTGAATGTACCCAGTGCGAAAAACTGAATGTTACACCAACCAATACCTCACCTGATCTACAGAGACTTGATAATACTGTTGGTATTAAAGGAAGTGCGCTGCAGTGGTTTGAATCTTATCTATCTGAGAGATTCCAGTTTGTTCATTGTGGCAAAGGTGGTCCCTGGCTCAGCTGCAGAGGAGGGGTGGTGCAGTGAGCTCAAGGGGGCGGTGCCAGAGAGGTTGGAGGAACAGGTGAGGGTGATACATTGAACAAGGTCTTTTCTTTTTTGTAGTGAGGTCAGAGACCAGAAGAGGAGGTGTGTGTGAGACCAGCTGGAAAGCTGACCACGCTGGAATAATGGTGCCGAACTGAAGTGCATTGTGTGTGTCACAAAAAGCTATCAGAACACTGTGTGTGGTCAGAATTATTTACATTCATGTAAACGAGGATCCCTCATACATAAAAGTTAGTGATGGAGTTCCACAGGGTTCTGTTTTGGGACCAATACTTTTTACATTACACATGTTTCCCATTTAAGTCCCTTTAAAAGAGACTGTGTAGATTTTCTTTTCTGCAGCTTTATCTATCAATGAAGCCACAAAACAGTTAACTCCCAGTTTGGTTCAGGTGACAGACCACCTACTTTTAAGATTTTTCATTTGATAAAGTGTATTGAGGTTTTGCAGACACGTGACCACTAATCACTTGATGTTAACTTTTCTGCAATTTTGGACATGTGACAGTCATGATGAGGATGTGGAATTAACTGAACAAGACCCCAGGCATACAGACCTACAGACCCGCCCATCTTATCTGGCAACCATCGGTCAGGAAAATTTTGTATTTCCCCATTGGTTGTGAGAGGTTGCTGTCACACAGCAGTCACATGCCTACAGATGGCTCTGGTAATCACCTGTCACTGGGGAAAAACTGGGTATTCTCAGAATAGTTGGTAGAAACCTCCTGAGATTGCTTGGTCACTAGCATATTGTTTCAGTCATAGTTCAAATACTTATGCTGTTATAGGCTCAGTCTGTTGAGGAATTTCCCATCATGCACTGAGCCACTGCTGCAGGTAATCACATTTATCTTCTCTCTCCAACATTGTGTCACATGTCCTGCCTCCCAGTGCTGTCCTAGTTATGGTAGGTAGGTTGAATTCAACATGGCGGCGCGTGCACACGCAGCGGCTTCTCTCTCTCCCAAACAAACTACTACTACAAACAAACTACTTTTTCGTGTTTTTCGTGTTTTTCGTCCTGTAAGTTGCAGTGTTTTTGTAAGTCTTTGTCGCGTCTATCTGTGTGCAAGCGAGGATATGCCCGAACACTTCTTCTCGACATCGGCAGAAACAAACTTTTTAAGTTAAACTCTGTGGACACCGAGAAGCTGAAAGATCTGGGTCTGCTCCGAAGGCCTACTCAATCACCGACCCCCACTCCCGCACTTCGCCCACAATGGATGCGCCTCAAGCGGTGTGAGAGGAAGCAGAAGAGGGGTAAGCGCGGTGGCATCCGAGCTAGGCTAGCGGCTAGCCCACACAAACCCGCCATCCCCTCTATCGTTCTGGCCAACGTACGCTCGCTAGAAAATAAACTGGACGACATCCGACTGCTACGTTCATCTCAAAGGAATGTAAAGGACTGCTGTGCTTTTGTGTTCACGGAAACATGGCTCAGCGACAGTGTCCCGGACCGCGCCATTCAGCTCGACCAGCTAACATGCTACCGTGCTGACAGAGTCATCGTCGCGGGAGGTAAGACCCGCGGGGGAGGACTTTGTGTTTACATCAATGATGCCTGGTGTCGCGATGCTGTTGCGGTCTGCAAACACTGCTCACCAGTGCTGGAGTTAATGGTTATTAAGTGCCGGCCATTCTATCTACCGAGGGAATATACAGCCATACTCCTGTGCGCTGTGTACATCCCTCCCTCCTCCAATGTCAACAACAGGAATGAGGCACTGAATGAACTGTACCAGCACATCAGTGAGCAGCAGACAGCCCATCCTGATGCTTTTCTCATCCTGGCTGGGGATTTCAATCATGCAGACTTAAAGTGCGTGTTTCCAAAAATACAACAAGACATAGACTTTCCAACAAGGGGAAATAACACACTGGACTTTGTTTACACCACCCAGAGAGGAGCTTACAAAGCTTTTCCCCTCCCCCACCTCGGCGCCTCAGACCATGTCACTGTCATGCTAATGCCTGCTTACAGACCGCTCGTTAAAGTGACCAAACCGGTTCGTAAGCGGATACAAGTGTGGCCAGAGGGGTCTTCAGAGGCTCTACAGGACTGCTTTAATACTACAGACTGGAACATGTTTAAGCAGGCTGCCACCTATAACAACACCACTGACCTCCAGGAGTACACAGAGACTGTTACTGCCTACATCAACAAGTGTATTGAGGATGTAACAGTCACGAAAACCATAACTGTCCGGGCCAATCAAAAACCATGGATGACAGGAGAGGTCTACAGGCTGCTGAAAGCTCGGAATGTTGCCTTCAGAGATGGAGACGAGGCAAGCCTGAGGACAGCTAGGGCCAACCTTTCCCGTGGCATCAGAGAGGCTAAGAGACAGTACTCCAGGAAAATATCTCATCACTTCAAAGACAGCAGAGACTCACGGAGCCTGTGGCGGGGCATTCAGACCATCACAGATTACAAGCCCCCACCACAGACTTGTGACAGTACTATCCCCCTGCTGAACGAGCTGAACACTTTCTTTGCTCGCTTTGAAGTCCAAAACAGCACCACTGCACAGAAGACCCCACCCCCTCCTGGTGACCAGGTGATGACTCTGTCACCGGACAGCGTGAGGAGATCCCTCAGCAGGATCAATGCACGTAAAGCTCCGGGTCCTGACAACATTCCTGGTCGTGTACTGAGAGACTGTGCAGTGGAACTCACTGATGTCTTCACAGACATCTTCAACATATCACTCATCCAGGCTGTCGTCCCCACATGTTTTAAAGCCACCACAATCATTCCGGTTCCAAAAAAGTCATCTCCCTCCTGCTTTAATGACTACCGTCCTGTTGCACTTACTCCCATCCTGATGAAGTGCTTCGAACGACTAGTCATGCAACACATCAAGACTGTCCTGCCCCCCTCCCTGGATCCCTTCCAGTTTGCGTATCGGCCCAACCGCTCAACCGATGATGCCATCTCCACTGCACTCCACTCGGCACTCACACACCTGGACAAAAATGACTCATATGTTCGAATGCTGTTCATAGATTTCAGTTCAGCATTCAACACCATAATCCCCCAACAGCTCATTCAAAAACTGGTCCAGCTGGGGCTCAACACCTCACTGTGCAACTGGCTGTTGGATTTCCTCACCGGAAGACCTCAAGCAGTACGGGTTGGCAGTAATACATCCAGCACCATCATTTTAAACACGGGGGCCCCGCAGGGATGTGTGCTGAGCCCCCTCCTCTTCACTCTGCTGACCCATGACTGCACTCCATCATACAGCTCCAACCTCTTCATCAAGTTTGCGGACGACACAACAGTGGTGGGTCTCATTAGCAACAGGGATGAGACCGACTACAGAAGTGAGGTGAGACGCCTGGCCACGTGGTGTGCTGACAACAATCTCTCTCTGAATGTGGAGAAGACGAAGGAGATTGTTGTGGACTTCAGGAGAATGCACACCCAACATGCTCCTCTGACCATTGACGGAGCGTCTGTGGAGAGAGTGAGCAGCACCAAGTTCTTGGGTGTGCACATCACAGAGGATCTCTCCTGGACGTACAACACCACAGCACTGGCCAAGAAATCACAGCAGCGTCTCTTCTTTCTCCGCACACTAAGAAGAGCAGGAGCACCAGCCCCCATCATGTACACTTTCTACAGAGGCACCATCGAGAGCATCCTGTCGAGCTGCATCACTGTGTGGTTTGGAGCCTGCAATGCGTCCTGTCATAGAACCCTCCAACGCATAGTGAGAGCTGCAGAGAGGATCATTGGTGTCTCTCTCCCCTCCCTCCAGGACATTTACAGCACCCGTCTCACTAAAAAAGCCCTTTGCATAGCGGCTGATCCCACGCACCCAATGCAAAGCTTCTTCAAGCTGCTGCCGTCGGGGAGGAGACTGCGGAGTCTCCAGGCCAGGACCAGCAGGCTGAAGGACAGCTTCATCCATCAGGCTGTCAGGAAGCTTAACTCCCTCCCGATTCTGCCCCCTCTCCCCTCTCTCCTCCACGGTCTCACTGAACTCTGTCACACACACACAAACACACACACTCTCTGACTCACTCACTGGCCTGCACCAGTTACCAGTCACTTTGTGGAGCATTGGACTGCCATTACCTCATAAGACTTTGTTGTTACACTTTCTCTTACCGTACACTACTAAATCTCCATTTGCACTATTTGCCTATTTGCACTACTCTGCCTGGTTTACACTCAATGTCACTTACCCATTATATTGTATATTGTATAGCTTTCTTGTTATATGTAAAATTGTATTTATTTAAATTTTTACTTTTTAATTATTTTACTTGCATTTTTAATCACTTTTATATTTAAATATATTTAAATGTTCATTTGCTATTTATCTAGGGATTGAGAGTAACGCAATTTCTATTCTCTGTATGTCCTGTACATGTGGCAGAATCGACAAATAAAGTTGACTTTGACTTTGACTTTGACTTTGGTAGATGGCTGCCCCTCCCTGATCCTAATTCTTCTGATTTCGTCGTGTTAAACAGGAGTTTTACCTTCCCACTGTCACCAACTGCTGCTTATAGGAGATGGTTTGATTCTTAAGGTTTTCCCTCTAATGTTGTAGGGTCTGTTGTAGTGCTCTGAGTCAAATGTTGCTGTGATTGGGTGCTTTATAAATAAAACGGAATATAGGTGAGGGTTTGTATTTTATTATTTTGTTACAGTTACAGTCGTCTGCGGTTCATTCACTGCCACATCTGCCATCACATCCAAAATAAACCGCATACTCTGAAGCTTTAATAATGTGTCCAGTTACTCTCTCCTCCAGCTCTACTTCCTGCACACACATCGATACGCTGCCATTGTTTCTCTGTGGGCTTGCCTGTTGAGTTCATCCTCTGCATTCAATAGCTCATTTATGAAGCAGCTGGGTTCTGCTGTTCAGGTAGTTACATTGTGCTCCTTGCTGAATGTTTCACACAGCTCCGTCTCATGCAGGGAGCTCCGTCTCATGCAGGGAGCTCCGTCTCATGCAGGGAGCTCCGTCTCATGCAGGGAGCTCCGTCTCATGCAGAGGAGAAGCTGCACCTCCAAATACAAACAACACAGCTTCAGAACGGAAGCATGAAGACCTGATCCTGAGTCCGACCCAGTCAGGAATATACAGGCATCGAATCACCATCCGCTCTCACATTGTGAAGGAATCTGCTGTTTGTGTATGTGTGCATGGGAAGGATGTTTGTGTGAGAAAATGTCTGTCTAATTCTGCTGAAGGATGTGAGTCTGTGGGTTTCCACATGCTTTTCATGCATATTTTCTATTACACACACAGTTTGCACTTGGCTGAGACAAAATGACAACAGAAACACTGTGTACAAGAAAAAGACACAAAATAAAGAGAAACAGATACATGTCTGTGAAGCTGGATTTAAGAATTGAGTGCTTAAAGTTTTTAAAACATCTTCTGTCAGTACAGAACATGACATCGTATGGTTGGTTGGTTGGTTGGTTGGCTGCGGTCAGTAGACTTACATTAGTTTATGTTACTAATGAAACAGATGCAGTAGTAACAGATCCAATAACTCAGGGAAAAATAAGGACACCAAGACTAAAAATTAGTTTAAGGGGTCACATTATGCTGTCCCTGGCTGCAACAATGAGTTTATGTTAAAATCAAGGATATATATCCTTAATTGTCCTTAAGTTATCCCTTTATGCCCAAACTTTCACTGTCTGTCTCTTTAGCAGTATTTTCCCTGCAGACGTGCTGATGGGATTCCTGATTGTGCTACTTTTAAGTTTAGGCTTGAAACTTTGTTTTTGATAAAGTATATAGTTAGGGCTGGATCAGGTGACCCTTTTGTCCTGTCTACCTTCTCTCACTCCAACTGGTCGTGGCAGCTGGCCGTCCCTCCCTGAACCTGTTCTGCTGGAGATTTCTTCCAGTTAAAAGGGAGTTTTTCCTTTCCACTGTCGCCAAAGTGCTTGCTCATAGGGGGTCATAGTTAATTAGATTCAATTCAATTCACTGCAATCATATGACCCCCCCCCCCCCCAATATGATTTTCTGTCTTTTCTGTGAATTATTCCAGGGTTGGTCGTGGCAGCTGGCCATGTAAAGCATCTAAAGGCGACTGTTGTTGGCACTGTATAAATTGAATTGAACTGAATTGAATTGAATTGGGGCTGTCAGCGTTAACACGTCAACGTGTCATCATGATCAACGTGATTAAAACTTTTTTAACACATTTAACCCATCTGGAGCGCAGAATAACTCAAAATTCCTTAAATGTCTCTGTCAGTGTATTTTGGGCAGTTTGTCCAAAGCTTGTCCATTTTGCTCTCCAGAAGGGTTAAATGCGTTAAAACTTTTAATTGCATTAATCGGGATGATGCGTTAACGTGTTAACGCTGACAGCCCTAAATTGAATTGAATAAACACGGTTATATCTGAAACTGGCACCAGTGGAGTCTGTGTGTGTTTGTATGTGTGTGAGTGTGTGTGTGTTTATTTTTGTGTGTGTGTGTGTACCACAGCCAATTTATGAGCAGCTAAGTCCGGCTGGAATTGACCCAAAGACAGGAGAGTAATACAGAGTTGAATGGAGACCCTGGGACTCGGTGTGTGTTTGAGCCACTGATAGGTCTCTGTGACTGAAGTTTACAGAGTTTACTTCCTAATGTTTGCTATTTTCCTAACTAAAGGCAGAACTTTAAAATGATTACGTTAAGTCTTTCTGCAAAGCTCAGTTAGTTTTATTAAAGCTCAGTATTTTGGGAGGAAGGGTTGCAGGTTCCATGTGTTCTAAGTGAAACATTTAAAGCCTTTTTTAATCTTAATTATGGTGAATGTGGCTTATATCTCATGAAAATCAGAAAGCAAACATCTCAGATTTTTAGAACATTTGCAGCTTGACTAAATTATTATTGAGACTGCATTAAAACTGTTTTTCCTGGTGTAGTTCAGTACACCACCACGGTGATCTTCTCAGCCACAGCAGGTCGCTGCTGCAGCCGCTGGGTGCTCTCTGCAGGCTGCATGGAAGCATGTTAAACAAATAAAGAAGCACAGGTAACTGCAATCACCGCAGACCTGAGTGGGAAAATCAGTACTTTGGAGATCTTCACAGTGAGCTGATTGAGGCTGGTGTTACTGCATCAAAGAGCTTCCACCCGCAGATGTCTTCAGGAAAGCAGCTTCAGCTGTCACAGTCCTGATATCAAACCCCTCGTGAGGAGAAGCAGACTGGACTATATCAGATAAAAATAAATATTGCTTCTCATATGGAAATCGAGCTCCTGCAGTCTGGGAGAAGACACACTGAATGTCTGAAAATCAGAGAGGAGTTCCTGCAGTCTGCGATGGTCTGGGGTCCAGGTCATTTGCTGCTGTTGGTGGTCGTTGGTCTGCAGTATTTGATCCAAACTGAACACAGCATCCACCAGGACATGTTGGAGCTTCCATCTGCTGACCAACTTTGATGCTGACCTTCTCTTCCAGCAGCACCATCAGTTCTCCTGGTCATATTTCTATTGTGCTCTCCTGAACCTGTCCCTGTTTTTCTGCTTTGTAAAATCAGAGTGGTCGCATTCACTTTATGAACCCTGAACCCGGGATTATCTTGACATCACAAACCGAAGCTCCTCGTGAACAATCTGAAACATAAAGCATGACATTTCAGAGCCCTGATGTCCTCACTTTACTTCTGCTCAGAAGAAAATGCAAAAAATAAAGAAAGCCCTTTGTGACTGGTTTGTGTGTTTGCGTGTGTGACCAATTTAAAAAACAAACCGTGTTGTGTCATCTGCTCTGCGCTCATTTATTTCTTTAAGCACCCAAACAAAGCATCCTCTGCAGATTAATACGCTGTGTACTTTCTCTTGTCTGTATGACACACACACACACACACACACACACACACACACACACACACACACACACACAGAAGCTGTGTGTTTGTTGTAGGGCTTCATTACTCAGCCTCCTCTCAGGCTGCTGCTGCACAACAAATTTGCTAGAACATTTCCCTGATTACAGCCACGAGGTTGAAGAGTGCATGTTACAGAATGTGTGTGTGTGTGTGTGTGTTCATGCAGGGATTTAGAGGAAGCAAAGGAGTTCTGACATGTCTTTTAGCAAAAGCACCAACAATAAAACTCTGTGCCCCCATGTGACACCAGACTCCACTGGGCATGCTCCTGTGCAAGTGTGTGCTGGTGTGCTGGTGTGTGTGTGTGTTGTCAGACCTGTTTTCCTGCTGGAGCTCAGGCTGTCCTTCATCTCTCTAGTTGTGGTTAACTTGTATGGAGACTAAAGCTGCAGCGAGTAGTTGAGTTAAGTTCACAACCTCCTTTGTCATAGTTTTAACAACATAATGATCAGAATGTTTATAAAGGATGACACGCAGGACAGGTGTGACGTCATGCTGTTAGAAAACATGAACAATGACATTTCACTTTCTGTGGCTAAAATAAGGAAGACCCTGAAACAGCAGCAGGTGTTGCTCCTGTAAACCTGTAGAAAACATTCATCATCACTGAGGCCGTCACACATGTGCAAGTTACCCTGCTACGTACACTGATGAGTTATATTGCAGTATTAGACAAGTAAAATGAGTAGGTATAAAACACGGTGGCTGATGCAGGTCACTTACTAATTGGAAGGTTAATGGATCGATTCCCGTCTGCTCCAGTCTCCATGCCAAACATCCTTGGGCAATATACTAACTCCAAGCTTTGGATGATGGATCCATCTGAGTATGAATGTGTGATTGTTAGATAGCAAGCACGTCAGTTGTAAAAGCAGAGAAAAAGTGCTTGTGTGAATGTGTGGACTTGTATAAAGAACTTTGAGTGCTCAGTGTAGAAAATTGTGATACAAGAACCAGTTTATTTACCATAAATATAACTTTGTATCTCTTCATGGTCATTTCACACATCTTTGTGATCATGTCATTTTAATCACTGTCTTAGTTGCAGCTGTTTTGTTTTTTTTTTTTTTTTTTTAAATTTTGTGTCCTCATCCGTGCAGAGACATACAGACACACTCCTGATAGTGTGTGTCTGTGTGCTCTGAATGAAGGCCTGCAGTTCCATTAGTGTGAGGACACAGGAGGGCGCAGGAGAACATGTGACTCAAGCTGATCAGGAGGACACTCGGGGGCTTTGGGTTAAGTTGCGAGGACCCCCCCCCCCCCCCCACTGATGTCCCCCTGTGTGAGTTACTGCTTGTGATGGTGGGCTAATGAGGCCCTTAAACCTCTAGGACAGCTGCAGGGGAGGTCTGCCTCCTGCTCCCCTTCCTCTCCATGCCATAAGACTCAATGTGCATCCACATTCAATTATCTCTGAGAGTCTCACACACTGTTACACAGCTGTGCAGAGAAACCTGCACACCAGCTCCTCTTCTTTCCCTTACAGAAATGTAGAAACACACATACACACACACACTGGACCTTCGTTATCACGTGGTTTTCATATAGTTTTCATAAATAATGTGGTATTGGAGAGGTTTGGTGATTATGAACACACAAACTAAGAGCTAATTCGGATGATGGCATGGATGCATACCTACAGACTATACGTGTCATCTGCCCCAGGAACATGACCTCGGGTCTCTGTGTGGTCATTGTGCAACTCACTGAACTTCGTTTGTTGATGTGTTGTCTCTATGAAGTTATTTGTGAGTAAATGAGGTGAGAGTTTGCCAGTGTAGACAGCAGCATCCAGCAGCAGCATGATTCTGCGCTGGCCCAGTTGATCTGCATCAGGAAGGGGCAAGCATCGGAAGCGTTTGGAGGGGGGAGGGGGGTGAGTGTACATCTGTGTCAGTGTACAGGCGTATGTGTGCGTGTGAACTGAATTAGGGCAGTGTGTGTATCCTTTGTTCAACTTGAGAGAGAGTGTCCTTTCACCCGGTTAAGCAAAAGTCACCAGTCCTCAGCTGGTGCAGGTGTCCTTGAAGGATAGGGCCAGAGTCCCGTTATCAAGAAAGAATTTGTTGTTCTGGAGCCACATGAGTGAGGAGAGAGGGTTGTTTGGGTTAATGCGAACAACTGCATCCAACTCCGCAGCTGATCTAATCACCATTACCATCACTGGTAATCAGGTCTATCAATTTCCTGTTGCAGAGCTGTAAGCTTCTCCAAGACCTGATCCAAGCCAGCTCCGATCAACCAGAAGTCTCTAATCATGGTTCCAAATGGGTAGATGGGTCAATGTCCTCTGGGGGTCAAATAAGTTTTGCACCATATTTAGCTGTTGGTGTGTTGCTGGTGGACATTGCACTAGCATAGATGTAGCAGCCCTTGGCATCAAGAATGACAGAAGAGTCTCTAACGGGTGCAGCCATTTATTTCCTCACCACACACGGCTCATTCTCTGGACGTTGAGCACCGTGAAAACGATAAAATAAGAAAAAATTGATACCCGTACAATACTTTTTGAACTATAGCAATGAGCAATAACAACAATGAGCTTAAGTTAATTCAGGCAAGTTCAAACAAGTAATTCTGAGATATAGAGTCACAGATTAAATAAAACAAAAGGGGTTACTTCAAACAGCATCAAGGGATTACACAGTTCAGTTAAATAAAATATAACAACAGATCACCTCTCACCACATACCTCAGTCCGCTTGCCAAGGGTGCAAAACTCCGGTAAACACTTAAACACTTTGGCCCGTTTCTCATGGGGTGCTGCTAGCTTGCATGACACACATGTCTAGCTAAAAAATAGCACATGGATGTAAGTAACGTAAATACAGAATAAAAAGGTTTTCAGATAGCTCACAATACAAACGCAGCAACATACCTTACATTAGAAACACACTTATCATACTTATCAAAGTATTATCGTAACTTACATGGACTTTGTACAACTTATTCCTGCCGCGACAGACTGCTCCATACACGTTACGGGGCATGCCTCTGAGCACATCTGTCCTTAGTGCGACTGCGCATACAGTTCCGACAACCCCCGCAAGGATGACTTATGGTACAGATCAGCGGTTCATTACAATAGATGAACCTTTAAGCCCTTTTCTCCTGGACATATGACAGTCAGAGAGTTTCAGAGGTCTTCTTCACTCTCACTGGTAGTTACTTGAGTTGCTTACTTCAAAGCTGGGATAGAAGATATCGTGCTACTGTTGCCATCTCCCCTCTGTATCGCTGTTATTACCCTGTTCTTTTTTTGCTGACCATTAACAGCTGCTGGGCTCCACACTGCTTTTCCTTTGTTTTCAGCTGCTTTACTCTTGCATCCACTCTCTGGACTTTTTAGGGACCAAGAATATTTTTTTTAGATTTAGGAAATGCCTGTAATTCTAGATTTTGTTCACCACTGTGGGATTTTTGGGAACCAGAAGTGACCACGTTTGATGGTCACTTCTGGTTGTGATGTTATTAGGTAATGCTAACAACCATAACATCCATCAGTGCTTAGTAAAGCTCAGACTTCTTGTGTGTTAAGTATCTTTAGAGACCAAGCAGTGTGTGTATTAGCTGTAAACATGTTGATTTCTGCTGGAAAGCTTTGACATGGGAGTCTATGGGGACTGACTCACTGCTGCCTCTGCTGTGCAGTAGAGGAACTGAAGGTTTGGCACTTCTGGATTAGCTTCAGTTTTTCAGCCTTTGAAGTTTATACTTGAGTATAAACTTAGAGTGGAAACTATTAACATAAACCTGGTGTGGCTTTGAATAAAGGGAGTATCTGATGTCCTGGGACTGAGAGGGGGCTTGGATGAATGCATGGAGGGAGCAGAAACTCTGAGGTCAAGCTGGATGGGAAGAAGACAAAAGTATATTGAGACAAACTGAAGCACTAAAGTGACAGACAGTTATAAAAGAGAAATCAGGGAGGGAGTTTACCGTGTTGATTCACAGACGCAGATTAAGGGTGTCAGGTGGAGGGAGGCTGCGAGCACTGTTACCTTGGGAACAACTGTCTCCTTTCTCACCGCTGCCAGGGCTCCATGACTTTTAATCCTCTTAATCTCAACACAACCCATTGGAGTCATTTCAAACTGGGTTTTGATCTTGTGGGCACGTGTGTGCTTCCTGCCTGTGTGCCTACAAATGTGTGCAAAGTCAGAGATTATGATTTCAAAAAGGAGGAAACGATGTGGGAACAGTATCGCTGCAGAAAGGTTGTTTACCTAAACTAACTCCACTTACTTCTTCTTCTTCTCTTTTAACTGCCTTGTGCTGCTCTGTGGGGACTGCAGCTAAAGAGAACATGAAGGATGCTCTCAAAAAACTTCCCACAGGTGAGACACACACACACGCACGCACACAGGTGTTATGGAGGAAAGCTTTCATCCTTACTCTTTGCTATCGGCTACCCCAGCGGGCCATTTCAGCCACTTGTTAAAATGAAACGGCTCTTCATCAAACTTGTTTTCTCTGATATCCCATCAGTGGAGCTTCGAGCAGTCACAGCGATCAGCTTTATTTCTTGTGATGAATCAAACATTTGTGGTGGGAGGAGACGCTCTCAGGAGCTGACACAAAGTCCAGCTGCCTCGTCTGCAGCACACACAACCGGGGCACCATGAGGTCTCCATCTTAATAGCAATTCACCCATCCATCCGTTCGTCCATCCGTCCTCTTATAAATTAGACCAGTGAATCTGAGTCAGACAGGTGTTCTCTTGCCAGGCGACCTGTGCAGTTGCCTTGTGATCAAAGATGGTGGCTGAGAGGTGGAGGGTGCCAGACGCTCCTCTGGGCAAACAGTTAGTCGCCAGATGTGAAAAAAATTAAATGTGGGAACTTTCACAAGGAGGTTTAGTCAGCTGCACGAGTGGGCAGTGAATATTCCCCACACTAACAAGCTGAGAGTGTTTAAGAATAGTGGGATACGCCTACTGGAAGTTACTCCTGCTAAAGGTGGTTATACTTTCCTCCGATATCAGGAGTGTTCTTTTCCTGTTGAACAATAACTGTTCTTATGTCTGCTCATATTTCTGATGATGTTAAAATATAAACTTTTATATGTGGGCCGTGTCTCAGCTTCCAGAAAAACCAGTTGGATTCCATTTAACTTTGTGAGGCTTCATTATCGCCGGCACTCTTGGACTGACGATGGCTCTGGAGTGACTCTGAGGCCAAGGGACAAACTCCTTCATCTTCACACTTTGCAGTACACTATAATTTCACTGATTAATCAGGACAGAGTGCACTGATTGTGGAGAAAAACATGTGACCCGACATTAAAAGTTGAGGACGGTAAGGACATATCCATGGAACAATGGGCATTAGTTTGCGCAAAAGCTCATAAACAAACTATTAATTCTAGACTAAGGTTGTTGCAATACAAATGGTTAATGCGAATATATGTTACTCTGGAAAAAATAAATAAGTACAACTCTAATATTCCAGACACTTGTAATAAATGTAATGAAGATAAAGGTAACTTTTGGCATTGTATTTGGGATTGCAGGAAGATAGGCTCTTTTTGGGTTGCAGTAACACAAACTATGAAACAAATATTATCCAAAGAGGTTGTTTTGGATCCTGGCTTCCTTATTCTGGGTTTGTACCCAGAAAACATGAGGTACACAAAAAGTGACAGAATGTTTATTGATATGGGTTTGTTACAAGCAAAAAGATTAATCGCACTAAAATGGAAAAGAACAAGGGAACCGAGTATCACACAGTGGATAAAACAAATGATGGTGGCTTTGCCATTGGAGCGGATAACATGTATACTGAAAAGGAAATTGGATGTTTTGGAGAAGGTGTGGAGACCATTTGTGAATTTTGTAGAAGGATTTGTATTATCTGAGGAGGACGAGGACTGAGGGCAATGACATTTGATTTGGGATAATGATAAATTTAGGCCTTTAACAGAGTGATAAATCTGATGACTTTTTTGTTTTCTTTTTGCTGTCTGAGAGGAGTGTATGTTCATGTAGTATTTAGAATGTTGGACTGTTTGTAAGTCAATGTAAAAAAATAATAAAGATATTGTTGGAAAAAAAAGTTGAGGACGGTTCATCTTGAAGAGCTCCGTCTAAATGAATAATGAATGAATGACAGCAGCTATCATTATGTCATGAATGTGTCTGAATGAGTGAAAGGAAACGTTGCAGGTGTAATGGCACTCCATCAGTGATTCCCATGAACAGGCCTGAGATGAGCCAGCCTTCATGCCCACAGTGATAACTCATAACACCTGCTTACCCCTCCCAGAAGCAGGTGTGGCTGCCCCAGCTTGCACACCTGATCCCCACCTACCATCCCCAGCAGTGTTTAATCCTGGTGCTTCTCTCCATCCCTCACTGGATTGCTAAACTACAGTGTGTGGAGAGATTCAGACCTCCCAGTTTGATGCTTTGTTTGTTTGCTATCTGTTACCTGTGTACTTACCTGACCTGCTCACCTAACCTCTGGCGAAACCTGCCTGACCTACTCCCAGTCACAAAGAAATCCTGACTCGAGTTCACACCTGTGGATTTAAAGAGTACTTACCTGCATCCAAGCCTGATGACAAGACTTATCTGCAAACAGTGTTGAGAAGACTACTTTTAAAATGTATTCCACTACAGATTACAGAAAACATGGCCCAAGATGTATTTTGTAACGTATTCTGTTATGTTACTCAGTGTGAGTAATGTATTCTGAATACTTTGGATTATTTGATATAGTACCGTGCTTTTTACAACTACATGAATGTACTATTGCTGTGTAATTTATATACTAATACTGAAGGCTACTCACTGCTGAGCTAACATTGTTAGCTGGCGTTAGCTAAGGTTAGTTCATGGACCGCAGACCGTTAGACTTGATGGATACTATTAACAACCTGTTTGCTGCAAATATTCATGTGCAGTTCTGAAAGCAATACCAACTAGACTTTTAAATTGTAATATAAAATGAGTAACAGTAGGGTGGATATTTGGTAAGGCTGCACTTTTTGCAGTGACCTCATAAAGAAAACTATTTCTGTATCACTAATATGTTTTCTTTCTGTGTGCTTTCAGAACTGCTCATAGCAGCTAGCATTGCAGCTAGCAGGTTGTAATGCAGCCTGCATTAATAGTAATTACACACACAGCTATAGCACATCAAAGATATCGAAGTGGTGCATAACCCAGGTAGCTGCCACAAATAAAACAAGGTAGTTGCACTAGGCCAGTGGTTCCCAAACGTTTGTGCTAGCCCCCCTTTTGTTTTACAAGAAAATCTTGGTAAATTCTTGATGGGCCAGACACCCCATACTCCTGGAGCACCCCCCACAGGACCCCCCGAGGGACATGGTCGAATGCCTTCTCCAAGTCTAAAAAACACATGTAGACTAGTTGGGCAAACTCCCATGTGCCCTCGAGTATCCTCAAGGGTCCAGTGTTCCACAACCACGACGAAATCCGCATTGTTCCTCCTGTATCCGAGGTTTGACTAACGGACGAACTCTCCTCTCCAGCACGCCCCCATAGACTTTCCCAGGGAGGCTGAGCACTGTGATTCCCCTGTAGTTGAACACACCCTTCGGTGGTGGTCCCCTTTCTTAAAGATGGGGACCACCACCCCGGTCTGCCAGTCCAGGGGTACTGCCCCTGATCTCCACGCAACATTGCGTGTCAGACGTGTCAATCAAGACAGCCCTACAACATCCAGAGCCTTCAGGAACTCAGGGCGGACCTCGTCCACCCCAGGGGCTCTGACACCAAGGAGTTGTTTAACTGCCTCAGTGACCTTGCCCCCAGAGATTGGCGGGTCATCCCCTTCATCCCCAGACTCTGCTCCCGCCACGGAAGATGTGCCAGTGGGATTGAGGAGGTCCTCGAAGTATTCACCACCGCCTGATGATTTTCTCAGTCGAAGTCAGCAGCACTCCACCTGTACTATACACAGTGCAGGTAGAACACTGCTATCCCCTCCTGATTCGCCTGACGGTTTGCCAGAATCTCTTCGAGGCAGTCTGGAAGTCTTTTTCCATTGCCTCTCCGAACTCCTCCCACACCTGAATTTTTGCTTCCGCCACCGCCCGAGCCGCATTCCACTTGGCCTGTTGGTACCTATCAGCTGCCTCCGGAGTCCCACAGGCTAACCATTCCTGGTAGGACTCCTTCTTCAGCTTGGTGGCTGCCCTCACCTCAGGTGTCCACCATTTGGTTCGGGGGGTCACCACCACGACAGGCACCAACTACCTTGCGGCCGCAGCTCTGTCAGTCTGTCCCCAGTCTCCCTCTGAATGCTGTTGAAGCTCTGCCGGAGGTGTGCGTTGAAGATCTCACGGACCGGGGCCTCTGCTAGACATTCCCAGCACACCCTCACTGTATGTTTGGGTGTGCCAGGTCTGTCCAGCATCCTCCCTCGCCACCTGATCCAACTCACCACCAGGTGGTGATCAGTTGACAGCTCAGCCCCTCTCTTTACCCAAGTTTCCAAAACATATGGCCTTAGGTCGGGTGATATGATTACATCGACCTGTGGCCTAGAGTTTCCTGGTGCCACGTGCACTTATGGACACTTGTATGTTCAAACATGGTGTTTGTTATGGCCAAACTGTGGTTTGCACAAAAGCCCAATAACAAAACACAGCTCGGGTTCAGATCCGGGAGGTCGTTCCTCCCAATCACGCTCTTCCAGGTCTCACTGTAATTGCCCACGTGAGCATTGAAGTCTCCCAGTAGAACAACAGAGTCCCCAGGAGGAACACCCTCCAGAGCCCCACTCAGGGACTCCACGAAAGCTGGGTACTCTGAACTGCCGCTCGGTGCATAAGCACAGACGACAGTTAGGACCCGTTCCCTGAGGGAACAAACCCTCTCGTCCACTGGGAGAAACCCCAACATACCAACAGCAAGCTGAGGGGATACCAAGATACCCACTCCAACCTGACGCTAGGGGCAACTCCAGACTGAGACAGAGTCCAGCCCCTCTCCAGGAGACTGGTTCCAGAGCCCAGGCCATGCGTTGAGGTGAGCCCGACTATATTAAGCCGGTACCTCTCAACCTCACGCACTAGATGAGGCTCCTTCCCCACCACAGAGGTGACATTCTAAGTCCCAATTGCCAGTCTTGGTAGCCAGGGATCGTTCCACCAGGACCTCCACTCCTGGCTGCTGCCCAACTCACATTGCACCCGACCCCTACGGTGCCTCCTGTGGGTGGTGGACCTGCAGGAAGATGGGCCCATATCCTTTTATCGGGCTGTGCCCGGCCGGGCCCCATGGACTAAGGCCCGGCCACCAGATGCTCGCCCTTGGGCACCCTCCCCAGGCCTGGCTCCAGGGCAGGGCCCCGGTAACCCTATCCTGGGCAGGGGGAACTGTTCCCTCGATGATCTTTTCATAGGGGTCTTCTGAATCGCTCGTCTGGTCCCTCACACAGGACCAATTTGCCATGGGAAACCCTACCAGGGGGCAAAAGCCCCCAGACAACATAGCCCCTGGGATCCCTGGGACACCCAAACCCCTCGACCACGATAAGGTAGCGATTCATGGTAGCGATTCACCTCAAACCTTTTCTAAAAAAATTTAACAAATAAAAGAAAATTTTACATATAGTTGCTTTGTTTTTCTGTTTTTTTTTTTTTACTGTGTAAGAATATTCAGCACTGCTGTCAATACATTTTTCCAAAAATGTCTTTCTGTGCTAAATGGGTTTAAAAACATAAACAGCTGTGGGATACTATTTGTCTGTGATTTGAACCGGGGAACAAATTGCGGCAGGATCAGCCTGATATTATTTGTATCCCACTGTAGTTTTACATGTATAAAGAGCTAACATCACCAAAATGTCATTATAAGTAGTGTTTGTGAACTAAAAATCAATAATGTGGGATACCGTTTGTTCGTGATTTGGAAAGCCCAGCATGTGCTGCTGACGCTGGGGAAACAAATTCTGTCAGGGATACCTACCTTGGCACCACCAGTGTGCAGGTGAAGCAAAAGGCAAGATGTGCTTCATCATATTTTCCAAGTTGGCTTGGAAGCATATTTGGTGATGCTTCATCCTCTGCTTTGTGTTTGTGTGGGAGCCCCATCAAAAATCCTGTTCAAGTGGACAAGGATTCTTTTTTTCAAAGTCATACTGTATTTTTATTCATACTGTACTTTAAATATGTCAATGCCCAACACTGTCTGCAAATACACCTGTGAAAGGACCTGTGAGAATGTACCTGCCCCACCACCCTGTAGCGCCCTAAAGATCTGCAGTCTTACCTGCTTTCACTCTGAAGTGTTTATTAAAATCTTTGAACCTTTGCCAGCATGTTCAGACATCCTGCAGCCTGTTGTACAAACTGGGACAAGGTCTGGTGACACGTGTCCCGAGCAGAGAGCACGATGGACCTCAGCATCACTCAGTGGCACAGTGATCATTGAGTTGTGTTTGTGTGTCTTTATTCTGAACATGTTAAAATAATACAGCAACAACAACAAGGAAAAGAAAAAAAGCATAAAGAAAATGATCAGAATCCTTTATTAATAACTTAACAATGTTAACATGGGAAACTGTTTCCTTCCACTGATGGGTTTGCAGAAATCACGTAACTAAAACATTAGAATCCAGTCACATGTTCTTCATTGACCTGATCAGCTGTGACAACAGGGAGTGATGTCACTGTGTGTCCTTTGCAACTTGTTCTCTAATTTGTGCCTTTTATTTTTGTCTATATTTTTCCTGATTGTTATTTATTCCTGCACACAATGACAATAAAAGGCTATTCTATTCTATTCTATTCTATTCTATTCTATTCATTTTCCTGGACTTTTTCAGAGCCTGTCACATTTGTCCACAAGTGGACAAATGTTTGTGCACACTTGATTGGAAATTGTTTATTTTGATGTACATGCTGTTTTTGTTGCAAATTATGCGTAATCATATCCATTTTTGTTTTTGCTATAGTTAATAAAAATTAGAGTATCTGAAAAATGAACACACTCAAAATAAATTTCCTGTTGTTTGAAAAGATTTTGTTTGACTTCTTTCATTTATGGTTTTGAGGGATTCAGCAGTGACATTTCTGTATCAAGAACAATTTTAAATTTCTTTGTGGTTTGTAGCATTTTTATCAATTCATCCCTATACTGTGGACTTAAATATGATTGAAATTTGGGGTATACAGTTTGTATTTATGTATAGCAAGTAAAAAAAACCAGCATGTAAAAATGTAAACATTTATTTATATTAACAGCTGCTTTGTCTCTGGATCGCTTGCACGGTCCATCGTTCACATTTTACAGTAAACGATGCCACCTCTCTGATGACCTCATGTCCTCTGGAAAAGTGGAAAATGAGACTTAACATATCATAGGCCACCTTTCCATCCAGTCGGCATGTTTTTGTTTCCATGGTAACTACCAGGAGACACAATATGACATCTTAATTTTTCAGGCCTGGAAACTATGTGTGACACTGCAGAAGGTGTCAGGGGTCATGTAACTAAAGTGTCACCTGGATTCATTGGTTTGATTCATAGTTTGAATCACTTCAAACATCTGCATGCATTGAATGTTTTCACCTCCACGGTTGGTGTGCCTGCTGCCCTTTGAACCTCCACCTCCACCTGAATCAGCAGCGGGCAGGTCTGTGAAACGAGCCACTAATGAAGTCCCAACGTAGAGACCACTTCCGGATTTCCAACCGGCGCAGTGAAAAGAGCAAGCTGAAGCAGTAGGAAGTGTTTGCTAACGAGTGTGAGTGTGTGACAAGGCCGGACAAAGCAGATTGTGGCGCTCGTTCATCGGTAAACTGTTGCTCGCTGAGCTGGGTGTGAACAAACAGCAAGAGGAAGTGAGACTGACAGCAGAAGAAAACAGCCAGCGTCTGGCTTCAGGCTCATCTGATCGTGTCTGATGCTTTTGATGGATAATTTCCTCCCTGACACACACACACACACACACACACACACACACACACACACAGGTGTGTGAGGCAGCATACAGGGTGTGTGATAAGGGAGCAGCAGGTTGGTGCTGATTCAATAACAAAGCTATTTTCTCTCCTTCTGCATCCGGGCTGGAAACAATCAGTCTTCAGGGTGATGTTCCTCTCGCCCTCATTGATCTGATGTGTGTGTGTGCGCACTGCGCTGTGTTTCTGTGTTTTTAGCGTATGTGGATCCGACAAATAATCCTCATCCATCCCGTCACCCCCTCTCTGGGTCAACTGAGTTAGCCTGCAGACGGGAAATCAATGACTGTCCACACCCACGCACACAGACCGGGTTTTGTATTGGTTTGCAGACTCGAGGATGCTCACTGCTCGTGTTTTCGCTCCCTGTCGGTGGTTAAAGATTTATGGCTGCTGCACTTCAGGTTTTCGGGCACGCTCGCTGAGCGGTCTTAGTGTTCAAGCAGCGTCTGAACACGATCGAGATCACAGACACACGGAGAGAGCATTATTTACACACTGTTAACAAGCTCAGATGGATCCTTTGAGGAACTTTGTGGGGTCAGGTATAGAAACTGGTCTGTTTGTAGCACAGTGAGGGATGAGTAGGCGGCCTGGTGTTACCAGCAGGAGCAGTGAAAGGGTCCACATGTGTAGAAGATAGAGTCGGCAGGTCTCCGGCACAAAGAAGGCTACTCTGGGTGCAGTCAGGACCTGTTCCCTGACCTGAGGGTGCAGTGAAGCAACCCTCTCATCCACCAGGAAACACCAAGCATAAAGGCAGGAAGCCAGGAGGATACAAGGTTACCCACCATGCCCGCTGACTCTCACCAACTCCAGACTGGAACAGAGTCTTGGGGTCTGTGCTGGAACAGAGTCCAGGACCTCTCCAGGAGACCCCAATTATATCTAACTGGTGATCAAGTTCAGTCTCCTTCCCCACCAGAGAGGTGACTTCCATTTCCCCATAGTCAGTCTCAGTAACCTTAGTAACCTGACGCACACTGCACCCAACCGCCACCTGCACTTCCTGCAGGTAGGCAGGTCTGTATCTCATTTTTGTGCCCAGCTACCAGGTGCTCTCCCTGGAGCTCCCTATCACAGGCAGGTGATCTGTCTCTATTCTCTCATAGGTGTCGTCTGAATGGCTCTAACCAGGACCAACTGTACTTGGGAGTCCCTGCAAGGGCCAAAAGCCTGCACAGCACAGGCCCCGAGATCACTGGGACACACAAATGTAGTTCGGTGGCTTTAAAATGAGGTGAAGCATTGTGCTAAACAAGCTTGACTGTAACTGAATGCTGCACAAGCTCGTATGAGTCTGACTGACAGGTAGCCCAGATGTTGAATCACATTTGGTGAGTTGACAGGCTCGCTCTCTCCACACAGTCACTCAAAACTTCCTGAGCTCTACAGGCTGGATTTGTCCTTCAGCAGCACTGACACACCACAAAGAACCAGACCCAGAGCAGGTAAACCCAGGTATTTCCTGTCCCTCACACTGAAGGGAAACTCTCTAAACTCTTTACAATGAGATACAGCTGAGCCCCAGGATTCACAGGAGTTTGGGACCATAACCGCCCGCGAATATTTGAGACCCCCTCTAAAAACACTTATAACTGCCTAGTTTAATAACAAATTGTTTAAACAAATTGTGTGTGTGTGTGTGTGTGTGTGTGTGTACGTCAGTGTGTGTGTGTGTGTGTGTGTGTGTACGTCAGTGTGTGTGTGTGTGTGTGTACGTCAGTGTGTGTGTGTGTGTGTGTACGTCAGTGTGTGTGTGTGTACGTCAGTGTGTGTGTGTACGTCAGTGTGTGTGTGTGTGAATCAGTCCAATCAATCTTCACCCCTGTCCCTGCTCTCCATATTAAACACATACTTCTTGTCCTCCACCTCCTCGCCTTGCCGCCGTGTGTTCAAGCATTTATTTGCGGGCACTTGATTCCCCCCTCCAGAGGAGCTGGTCTACAAGCGGGCTAATAAAGCGGCTAATTGTGTGGTTGTCAGGGCGGGATTGATTTGTCTGTTTCAACACTGATAACACAAGCAATCATCTCTCTCTGTGAAGCCTCCACACACCGTGTCGCTGCGCTGTAACTGCTGACATTTGACAGCCACAAGTGTGTGTGTGTGTGTGGAGGAAAAGGACACACACTGGTGGAACAAACTTATGTCGACTACAAGGACAAACGAAGGTTTGGGGATTTTGTTTGCAGGAGCTGAATGAGCGACAGACACAGCAGCTTTATATCGTCTCACGTGAACGTCAGTGCACATGCACGAGCACATCAAAGCACTAATGCAGTTTTTTTGGGGGGGAATTAGGATTGTTATGATAGAAAATGATTTGTGGCCTTTAAGGAGCTCAGAATAATACCAGAGCAGCAGTTTCCTGTGGGACACCTCATCAGGTAGGTCAGGTTGATGCTTCACAGACATACAGCATATGTCAAAGCAGCTTAAATAACACACGTGCCTGCCTGTAATGTTTTAGTGCTTTCATTCTTGGTCCTCTGACAGAAGTGTGACCTTACCTGTCCCCATTTGTAAGAATTCAGCCACATTCATGAAGGGTTAATTGTGTCATACTGGTTTGACTGTATTAGACTGTTCACGTGTGAAGCTGGTATAAGAGGAAAAATTAGGGCCTGCATTGGCAAACATAAGCAACGACTCCCAGCTTCTGATTTTGAAGAAGAAGAAAGAATGTTGATGTTATCGGGCAGAGTGGTGATTGAAAGTGATCATAGTATTTACTGTGTTTAGACATGGTGGTGTTTCATAAATTCTTAAATGGATGAGTAATTAAAAGTACTTTTGAGCTCTAAATGAGCACTCATTTTATTTCAACCATTCACACAGAGCTTTAGACAACACACACACACACTCTGAGGCATGCAGTAGGACCCTGGTGCATGGACACTTTGGCATGTGGGCAGGCAGCCAGGGATCGACTTTAGCTCCTCATATGATCTTTTGTCTTATGTATGTAAGATGTGTGCATTAACTGAAGATCATATCTGTCATATTGTGGCTTACATTAATAAGCTGCCTACTGGTATATTTACTTCACCTATTTCAGATGACCAGAAGGAACTACTCCCCTTTTATCAGTTCCATCCACAGCAGCTGGCTGGTCTCTGTCAGTGGTGCCTTCGGAGAACTGGAGGGAAATGTGCCGCCTTGTGGAACTGAATGAGCTGTAATCGTTCCTGTGATCACTGTGCTGATTAAGATTACACAGACCCAGCTCATCACTGCTTCATTTTTCTATTTTATCCACATTTCAGTTCTGTGATGATCACTTTCATCTCTGCTGTTGCTGTCGTTGGGTTGAAGATGTGACTGCATCTTTAATGAGGCTGAAAACAAACATCCTCCTTCCTCTGACCTGCAGCATTTCATTAACTTACTGCCATCCATCATCGGCAGGTCTGTTCTCTATGTGGCACTCTTTCTTTAAATAAAGTTTTAAAAAACTACAATGTTAGAATAAAAAACCCAATCACACGATCCCTTGTGAGCAGGGTCACCTGATCCAGTCCTAACTTACACTTTAATACCTGCAACTTCCTCTTGTTGCTGTAAGAATTTATTATGGTGAGAGGTATTGAGTGCTGGGACCAGGGGTTTGCATGATTCGTATTGGTTTGGTTGTTTATGCTAAGTTAAGCTACACATGGGGATCGATATTCTCAGCTTCATCCAGAAGTGATGTTTATTTGTAAAAATGTCAGACTGGTTTGATGCTTGTTCTTCAGACCACAAATATTAGCCTCCATTAAAACATCCATTTCCATGCATTTGCTTTCACTGATCATTAAATGATGCTGTTGCTGTTAATGGAGAACTTGTTCGTCTCCAGTTGTCTTTATTATTTCTCCCTCTCTCCACCTCTTTCTCTCCCCAGGTATTTTCCTCACTCTTCTGCCTCGCTTCTTTTTTTTAATGCTTATCTGAGTCTGACAGGTACTTTCACAGTGGAGCTGCAAATTGTGACGCTACTCTATCGAATATAATCAAACGCACTGCAGTATAAATAGCTTATGCACACAGTCTGTGTGCACAGGCACAGAAACACACAAACTCTGATTTGTTGTAGGATGTGTCAAAAGGTGGAGAACGATGTTCTTAAAAATATGGGCTTAGCAGGTGAGGTGAGATAAGACAAACAGTATAGGCCAGTGTGGGTTTAAAACTCCAAAAGGTTCCTCTTCATTCAACGTTTCCTCCGTCCTGCTTTGGATGTAATTCATGCACAGCTGGCCTCTAAGAGCAACATTTGCTTTGGGAAAGTCATGCTAATTAAAATTGCCAGAAAACCAAGAATCAAAACAAAAGACTTAAAATGGCCCATTTTCCCAGTGAAGCCTTGAATGCAGATTAACTCTGTGAATCCCTTTGTTACGCTGTGTTCAAACATCACAATGATGGACGTCTTCTTTACGGTTTTTGACATCAAGGCTTGCATATTTAACTCAGATGTTAACCTTGGGAGCAGTGTGGGAGTCGGAGGCTGAAGACAGATGGATCAGGTAACCAAGCACCTTCATTACGCTGACAGTTTGAAGAAGAGGATCGGTGCTAATGATTCTGGGCAGCGTTTAAACCGTTTGGCTGGTTTTGTGTTAATCTGTTGTTACCTTGAAAGATGCCAGAGCCAGGGGCTGAAATCATAAAGCATCTTATCTACCCATCACAAGTTCTTTTAAACGGCAGTAAAGGTTTTCATTAAGTTTCCCTTTTACAGTTTTTCTCTGAAATTCTCAAAGAAACTTTAAATAAAAACCAAAGACAGTTCCTGAGATGAGAGAAAGAGATTTTAGCTATGGATGCCATCATGTTTCATGAGAAAATTTCTCACTATATTCTGGAAAAAAACAGAAAATCTTCAATGACTCAGTTAAAAAGTTGGGATCTCTTCCGATTCATTCACTGGATTAATACATATTTAGTGTCAATGAGAAAAATGGAGTAAAACATCAGAAAGGAAACCCAGGCTAACAGATCACTGAGGGAAAACTTAACGTGTTGGTCGGGAAGAAACGTGGGCAAAAATTCAATGACTCAATCTGGACTACAATGTCTGCAAGGAAAACTAGAATAAAATGTTAATGAGAAAGAAAACGATGAAACTGGAGTACAATGTGTCTGAAAAAACCTGGACTCAAATATAAGCCCTCAAAATTGGAATAAAATATAACAGAAAAAATAAACTGTAACAAAAAGGGGACTGAAATGTGACCAAGGCCAAAGCAGGACTAAAATGTATTTTGCCAAGGAATACAGCAGAAAAATATCACTGCAAGGAAAACTGGACTGAACAGAGCAGAAAAGAAGCTGAACTAAAATTTGAATCAGGAAGAAAAAAAACTACTGAAATGCCTTTATGCCAAAAAAAATCTAAAAGTGAAACCGAATGCAGGAAAATGACCACTGATAGGGAACAAAAGTGGCCCCGGTATTGAACCATGGGGCACATCGTTCAATACTGTGAGAAAAGTAAAGGATTACCTGCAATCCCTGACAAGTAATTTTCAAAGCAATTTACAGCATGACCCGATAAGCCAATAATGTGAAGTCTATTGAGCGAGGCGACAAAGTCCACTGTGTCAAAATCCTTCAAAACGTCAATAGAACCATCTGACATCTCAGTGATGTCATTTACCACCTCACTGACACCTGACTGAAGCTGAGATTAAAAAAATCATTCAGTGGTAGCGACAGAGTGATCCTCTGCTTTAGGCAAAGGTGAAAATCTACAGCTCGCTGTAGGCAAAACTCTGCAGTGGTCATTTATAGAACCCCAAGTCACACAACCATCAGCATAGCACAGCCTCCCTTGCACTCTGAGTGCAACGCCTCTGGTACTAGTGTTTGTGAGTTATTGGTACAACAACCGTTATTTATTTATGTGGTCCTCTAAGCCTGTTTACGCATTCTGTTCTATGCATGACATAATATTAACAGCTATCAGTCCATCATATAAAGACCCCACAAATTCTTGATATTATGCAGCATTTTCGGGCCTTAACTGGGAATTAAAGTAACTTGGGATGTTCTCTTTTTCCACATAACTGCAGTTATAAGTTTTTTTTAAAATTTTATTTTCTTCTGTAAAATAATTCATTCATTCATTAAAAATGAGACCTGAAACCAAATAAACTGACTTACATGACTAATTATAAGTAGGGATAAGGAAGTGTGGGACAATAGCCAATTTAAAGAAAGGCCTGAAGAGATAAGATTGCAGCTGATAAGAAAAGTGTTAAAAGTCAGGTTTGTTTATAAAAAAAATATCTGTTACAAGTTTAAATAATAAAAAATGGAGGACTCCAATAGCAGCAACACTTTCCAGCTTTAAAGCAAATTATCAAAAAGGAAGACTAAACGAGGAGAGAAAAGGACTAAACCTTATTCAGGTAAACAAGACTAAAATAAGGTCAAGGAGAGCTGCAGGAGGAAATATAAAAGGTGACAAAAAAATCAAAAATGAACATTAGTGAGGAAACATTTTATTCCAGTTTTAAAGTACAATGTCACAAAGAAAAATGACAATAAAATGTTACTGATGGAAAAGTACTGAGTGAGTAAAACACCCCTAAACCATGAAAGCAGAAAGTGGACTGAAATATGAAATAACAGAAAATATTGGAATAAAAATCTGATAAGAAGGAAAATTAGACTAAAACATCACAGAGGAAAACTGGAGTTGGCAAAATGGACTCAAACATGAAGGAAAAGTGACTCTAAAGGCTTCAAAGAGTGGCTGATGTCCCTGAAGAAAGGAGGACTGGAGCTTTGTTTGCTAGCTGTTATATTAGCATGAGCTACAGTTCCTTTAATAGTCTGTACTCTTTTTTTTTATGTGTTGGGCTCAGGAGAGCTGCAATGAATTGCAGATAGAGTAGCAGACGCTGAATTGGAATATGAATTTATTATTCCAATAAAGTCTGCTGTGAGCAATGTGTCTGACAACAACAAATGCCTCTCTCTTCATCATCTTTCCTGTCCAATTAATTCATGCACTTCGTGTAAACAACCAAATTTCATCACAGTCTACTGTGTCATCACTGAGACAATTCCTGTTCTGGAACCCAGCTGGTTAAAGCATGGTGACATGGTCCTTTAACAGCTGAAGCTGTCTCTGCCCGAGCTGATTCTCACTCAGCCTCTTGGCAAAGCTTCCTGAAGCTGCAATGGACGAGTGGAGTCGCTGCTGTGTGCCGAAGAGCACGGATCGATGTCAGGCATCAGGTGAACCACAGGAGGCTGCGGTCAGACATCAGCACTGACAGCAGAGGTCACTTTGGATTGCACACCACACACATGCATAGAGTACAGAAAGAAACCCAAATGTTTTATGTTTTAGCTACAAACAAAAGCTATAGCTTCTACTGTCAGCAGCGTGGGGCACAGCCAGTCAGTGGCGTGTCTAGAAAATTTTTGTTGGGGGGGCCAGGTAGGGGCACAGATTTGGAGAAGGGTGGCAGATGTAATTGGCAGATAATGTTTAAAAAAAATTCTACCAACCATTAACCATAATTCAATAATCCTATAAACCTAATAACCGAATGCGCTTTTAACTCTTATTAGAATGAGATTTTAACCACTATGGTGCAAAGTTTTTAGATACTGCGTTGATAAAGTACAAGAGATACAATCAGTGCTTTGTCAGTGTTTACTCAGCATTCAAGGACAGCAATATTTGCATAGTATTTTTACTGACATGTAGTGCACATGTGTTTTGGGCAAAAACATTTTTGAATATTAAAATACGAACATTTGTAACAAACAATTGACAAATTAGCCAATGCCAATGTAAAATTTTATCTGCCTGTTAAAAAAAGAAGATAATCTTCTCACAAACTGGTGTTTGGTTTTGAAACAGGAAAAAAGTGGGGAAACAACTGAAAAGACTAACATTTGAATAAAACCTGAAAGCAAGTAAATACTTTCTATGCTGCCTTATGGTAAACTTTGGTAATATTGATAAAGAACAACACTGGCTGATGATGAAATACAGTCAGCTGGCATGGTGACACTGCCAGTATTAACCTGCAGGGCTGGACTGGGACAAAAAAATTGGGCATTTTGACTACAAACCGGCCCACCAGGTATTAAAGCCATAAAGACTTTGAATGAAAACAAATGCTGTTGTGACAGTGATGTACACTGTCTTGTTGGTATATGTATGATTTCTATACATTTTACGTCAGATAAAAACGTTGGTTATAAGATTTAGATAATTATTTAATAAAAGCGAGACATTTTAAATGAGAATAAGAAAGAAAAGTATTTCTTTGTGCCCCCTTTCCCTGTTAATGCCCTACCTGCCCCCTGGCAAAAATTTCCTAGATCCACCCCTGCACAGTTACCAGCTGTCAGCTACATAAAAAAGGATCCTGGTGTTATTTGTCTCTCAGAAACAGTTCATAACTTCCCTTCAACTCATTCATGTCACCTAAAAGGTAAACCTGTTTCTCCATCACCTGTTCAGCTCTGATGATTCAGTAAGGACATCTCCTGGTTTCATCTTCATGTTTCCCTCTCACCACATATACAAACCGACATCATGACCAGCAGCTTTTACAGCTGTGGCTCCAGCAAACATCAGCTGATACTAGAAATTAATATTAAATAAATTCTAACAACAGCTGATCAAGCTTAAACGTGCTGCTGCTGTTTAGCGCGACATCCGCTGGTTTCCTCTTTCTGGCGCAAAGTGGACGATAAATAAATGAGAGAGAAAAGCCGATCAGCTGATCATTGATCAGTTTCATGATTGAAGTAGCAACAGGAGAGGGAGGGGGAGAGAATGAGAGAAGAGGCAGCTGTGCAGCATAAAGACAGAATAACTCCAGCTTTGTGTCTTTTTCCATTCTAACTAAAGTCCGGGACAAACTGCGTCTCTTCTCAGCTCAATACGAAACGTGTAATATTTTCTCTGAATGAGGGACCATCCCATTTTTTTAAGGAGCCGTTGGCAACTCTACTAACCTTATGAATAAAATAAAGTTCACTATCAGTAACATCATAGCACCCACCCACCTAAAAACTCCATCAAGGTGGCTAGAACGCAGTACGAGTTATTGCAACTGACGGTAAAAAGTCAGCACAACAAAAATAAACTCCAGCTAAATTTGGTTTATATCTGACCCAGATAGACTGCAGCTCATAACTTCTTACCTGAAGTTCAGTTCACCTGACACTCGGACTGGCGGCTGCCTCGGGGCTCTCCTCCTGCCTCCCCTTCCCTCATCCACCTGCTGGCCTCTGTGGAAGCCCCGCCATAGCCACCACCAAACAACGGAGTTATTTCTACACATCGACCTGCATCTGGCCAATCCACCACCTCTCATTGTTCATGCCATTACAAAAAAAATAAAAAATAAGTCACTGGGGATATGCCCGGTATGCCCGATGGCCAGTCCAGCTATGTTAACCTGCAACCAAATCTGCAGTTCCATACAGTAATGTTACGACTTAGATTATATCTTATAACTCATAACTCTTATGTTAGCTGCCCTCAGTAGCCTACTGTCTGAAATATTCGACGGCTGCAATAATTCTTTAAGTGTTATTTTTTCCTTGGTATTCTAATTTCACCTTAGTTTACTAAACTCAACAAACTTAATATTACTTACCGGGACATTTATTTTGTCCTCATTTTCTTTCACCGAAAAATTGTTTCCTGCAGTGCCGTCTTTCGTGCTTGGCTCTCCTACCTTTGCTAATGTGATGCACATAGCGCAGAAGCCGATGCTGCATTCACTTACACTCGGATATCTGAGCTTCACCGTGAAAACATAATCGTACATTTGATTGAATTTTATTGTTTTACCTTTGGGGTGGCACCTGGGGTGGCCAGTCTGGTTGGGGGGGTGGCCTGTGCCCCCCCAGGCCACCCCGCTGGACACGCCATTGCAGCCAGTGAGCTGATTTCTGTGTGAAAGACTCAGAAAGAGTCACAAAAATACAAAGAATTTGTCATTGATGCTTCAAAGCTTCTGTTTACATCTGCAGTAGTTAGCGACGCTGGATACGTTAGCTTAGACACTGTTTCTCTGATCAACTCAAGAGAAAAAGAGAGAAGGCCAGTTTTATCAGGTCAAACTCTTCTGATTCTGGTCATGATTAATCCAGGTAGTATGAAAGACGGGCGTGGCTACCGTCACACCACCCATTGGTTCATGTCTCGTTATAAAGCTTCGAGCCAAGTGCTATCGTTGTTGCCACACTTATCTTCTTTAATCTGAAGTGACAAGCAAAGCGTGCATCTGACTGTAAAACTGCATGCTCATTGGCTCATGATGTTGTTTTTCATCAACATCTGTACAACCACAGGAGTCACCCCTGTTGGCCATCAGAAAGAAAGCAGGTTTGAACCGCTTCGGCACGTCACTTTTACATTAACTCATGACAGTAGCAGGGAAATTAAGATTGCACCTGTTTCATCCTCCTTTTTGACTCTTAACAGGACCTTCACTTTCAAAATGAACTTAAATATTTGATTCAGTCAGTTCGAAAAGCAGCGATTGAGACCATAAACTCATCAGGAAATAGTTCACTGAGCTCAGTGATCAGCTGAGCATGAAGCTCAGTACCGCCAGAGGAGTCGCCCCCTGCTGGTCATTAGACAGAAAACAGGTATTTGATTTTTCGAACCAAAATACTGTGACTGTCACGATCTGGTTGTAGGGACTCAAGCGCAGAGCGGTTAGATGTCTCCAAAATACAGTTTATTTACGGCTCCAGTGCACAATATATATACAGTGAAGGGAATCCAAAACTCCAGGGCAGGGGTGCCCAATCCCGGTCCTCGAGAGCTACCGTCCTGCAGCTTTTAGATGCATCCCTACTCCAACACAGCTGAATCAAATGGTTTGATTACCTCTTCAGCATGCCATCGTGTTTGGCAAAGGCCTGATAACAAGCCATTCATTTGATTCAGCTGTGTTGGAGTAGGGATGCATCTAAAAGCTGCAGGATAGTAGCTCTCGAGGACTGGGATTGGGCAGCCCTGCTCCAGGGAATCACAGGGTAGCTCTCTCACACTTGCTCACGTCTTCTTGCCCACACTCACACACGTTCACACGGCAGGGAGGTCGCAGGTCCGGGGGGGGGGGGGGGGGGGGGGGGGAAGGTCTGAAGCAGAAGAGAAGGGAAGTCACAAACTAATCACAAATCACAAAGCACAAGTCCACAGCAGCTGTGAGAACACTAACGTCAGTAGTACAATAATCCAGCGACGAGAGCATCTGTGTTCCAGTCTCAAATAGTGCTCCCGGTGATGACAGGTGATTGTTGTCAGGTGTGTGGGCCAAGGGCGGGAGCCCACAGTGAGCTCCGCCCAGGCAGAGAGGGAGAGAACCGAAACAGCAAATGTAGCCTTGTGGTGCCGGCCGGGCAGGCACGGAGACCATGACAGTGACACTCTTTCATAAACATTTTGAGGTTTCTCTGGTCTTGCAAAAGGTTGTGTTGTGCTTCATTTCTGCTGAAGCAAATTCAAACTTCAGTGTGGTCGACTCACTGATTTACACTTTTAATTAGATGGAGAAGAGCAGTTTTATTTATTTATTTGTTTTTGTGTCCTGTTTGGATCTTTAGCCATCAGAATTGTTGTCTTCAGGCCAAGAAAGATCCCAAGCGGATTTATTTTACCAAGTGGATCATCATGGCATTGCCATATTGGTCCATTTGATTGACCTTTATTATAATTATGAATTTATTTTATTTTCAGTTGCTACAAACGGGACAGACATGACTGGGGGATAGGACAGGGAGAAAGAATGAAAGAAAGAGAGGGAGAGAAAGAAAACCAAAGGAGAGAAGAGACGGTGAGAAGGGGGGGAAGAAAGAAAAAAAAAAAAAGGAAAAACAAACAAAACACCTGGATCACCTGTATGGAGAAAAAAAACAGAAGAGAAAGCAAACAACAAAGAGCAACATAATAAAAAAACTGCACCATCACAATAAACTAGCTAGCAGTAGATAACAGTAGATACTAAATAATAAACAATATTGAGCAGTTTTAAACTGGAGTTTTCAGATTGTAGTCCAGCCTAGTAACGCAGACTTCCTGTCATGTCCTGGGTATTGTACCTGGGGTTTTGACTTTAAGAACTGTGATTTTTTTTTAAAATTTCTTACATATTCTTGATTTGTTTTTGTGTCAATGACCATTTTCATCCTCATGTATTTCTTAGTCTCCTCATAATTTCTCTCTGTGCTTTCCTCCTGAGTCAGCCATGTTAAATGTGTCTGAGTTTCCTGTTATCAGTTATGGTTATCCACTTCCTGTTTTAATTTGGTAATGAGCAGTCCCTTGTGTTCTTCTGTTTTTATTTGATTGTCTTGTCCTCCTCCTGTGTTTTATCACTCGACTGTCCTCTGTGTGTTTTCCGTGTTTCTCTCAGATTTTTTCATCCTGTTCATTTTTTGCTTTCTTCATGTTGTCCTGACACTTGTTATATTTCAGTTTCTGATCGATCGGGCCGGCGGTTCCTTGTGTGGCCTTCAGGTGTGAGCTGCTGCTGACTGACTGCAGGGATGTTCACTCAGATAAAAGTGTGTGAAGTTCTGGACTCGATGTTAATTAAAGTACTCGTCAGGCTTCAGGAGTTTGTGCTTTGCAAAGATGCTGGTGTTTGGTCTGCAGAGTGTAATGGGACTGTCACCGCTCTGTTTTCAGTGTGTATTTAAGAGAAAGTCTGAGTTAATTGGTTGTTCAGCTTCTTAGTCTTTTTGTCCTCCTGCTGGCCCGTCTTCCTCCCCCCTCCTCGGCTGTAGTTACCCACTCTGCTGGATGTGAGCTCCCCGTGGAACTGCGCTGCTCACAGTTATCACACAGGTAGAGTAAATGTTTACTGAGCAGCATCGTCTTCAGACCTCCGAGGGATCACGCTCCACTCACAGACTGCAGATTTGTTTTTATGTTTCTTCAACAACCTTAAAGTGATGTCTTCAAAAGCTTTGCTCACTAAACACCATACGCCAGTTTCACAGCTATTAAAGCAGTTGCTAGGAGACGGATTCATCTTCTTTCTGTATGGTATACACAAAATATATTCACAAACAGCCAGATGGAACAACGCTGATACCGGCTGCATGCAGTGTGGGGTAATCTCAGGAACCTACGTCCCACAGGAGAAGATGAGAAATTACTGGAAAATACTGTTTCCTTTTTTTCTTACACCGAGCTGCTGAAAGCATGCACTCTGAGCGCTTTATTAGGAACACCTCTACCATCTAATGCTGGGCATAAACTGTGCGATTTTTTCAGTCGTGCGATTCAGCTGCTGCTCAAACTGTACAATTGACTCGCAGGGTTAGAAGTTCATAGGTCACGATGCAGGGTCTCACACTATACGGCCCGATGCTCTAATGTGACCTGAGTGCTCACACTGTGCGTACATCCACAACACGTTGTGTTGTTGTTTCCGGAAGAAGTCAACCGCCAATAAACAATAAGAAGAAGAAGAATCCGGAACTGGGGAAACTGTAATCTGGGAAATTTGAAAATGCTCACCAAAGACAAACGCGCTGCCTTAGCAATGTGTGCCATTCTGTGTGCAGAAAGATCTAAAAAGAAAAAGCGACTGCGTGTATGGACAAGGAAATGGCTAGGAAAACGTTTGCAGTATGAGTACGATCTGTCAATTATACAACGAGAACTGGAGGTAAGCAGCAACAGCTAAATTGCACTTACCTACAGGACTTTATCTGCATGATGATGGGTAAATGTTTGAAGACATCTGACGCTTCTACTTTCAGTAGGCAACATTTACTTTTAGCCTATTAGTATTTTATTTAATTGGATTACTGGCCATTAACTACAGTACTTTTACATTTTACTTGAGTAGCATTCTAGTGAATGACTTGAACATCTACCAAAGTGATTTTTGGGACATCTTTCTGCTTTATACAACATTGGTTAAATATCAGTCCGACTCTTTAATTATCAATAACATTCAACCACTATTATGTCGCTTTGTTATTGTGTGTGTTCTTGACTTTGACTTTGCTCTGTGTAAACAGGTAGATGATATGAGGGGTTTTCGGGACCTTCTCAGAATGTCTGTGGAGGACTTTAACTATCTACTGGAGAGGGTTAGTCCTGCTATCATCAAGAAGGATACACACCCCAGGAAGGCCATCAGCCCCAGGGAAAGGCTTTCAGTTACCCTATGATTTTTGGCAACAGGCAAGTGTGTGGACATGAAAATTCTGTAATGCTCCCTATAAACTCCCTTAAACTATAGAATGATGGGCATGAGGCAAGGTCATCTATCTATATCACATGAAGAAATCAGTTCACCCATACAAGTACATACATATTTTTGCTCTTCTACACCAGTTACACTGGCCCTGTAACTGCAAGTCTATCTATCCACCTATACACTAGGAATACGTTCATACTACATAAGCTGCTACTACTGCATTATATTCTACATCTGTCACCTAAAATCTGTCACTCTACAAAGCTCCATCCATGTCCACTATCCACCTGACACAATTTAAGACACTTTGTTCTATTTGACAGGTGAAACCTTCAACTCATTAAGTTTCCAGTATAGGATTGGAAGCACCACACTGAGCAGGATTGTCATGGAAACATGCACAGCTCTTACCTGTGCACTACATGAAGATTACTTGAAGGTAATTTTGACAGAAAAGAAATTACCCATGCTCACACTATTGAAAGATTGATTTACACATTGTCAAAAATGTCCCATCAGTTAATACAGCAAGTTTTCACCAAAAACACAAAGTCACAAATGTATTTGTTCAGTCTTTGTTACATGTGTATATAAAAAAGTAAAGTGAACTCCTAGTGTGACAGTGATTTGAATGTATGGTTAGGAAAGGAATTCACCAGAGATTCTTTTGCTGTATCACTTTCTACTTGTCTTTCACAGACACCATCAACCGAGTCTGAGTGGAAGGCCATTGCCAGAGACTTTGCAAACAAGTGGCAATTTCCACACTGCCTGGGAGCTATAGATGGTAAACACATCTTCATCCAACCCCCTCCCAAGAGTGGCAGCATGTATTTTAACTACAAGTCCAGGTTTTCCATAATGCTTATGGCTGTTGTTGATGCCAATTACAAGTTTGTGTATGCAAGCGCAGGGACACAAGGTAGGGTCTCTGATGCAGGAGTGTTTGCCCATCTCTGGGGACATCTCAGGCCCTCCAAGGTTTGGAGGCCTATCTCCCCCTACCACCACTTCCCCTGCCAGTGGCGGACCCCCTCAGACATCGGTGCATTGGTGGTTCTTTGTGTCCGGGGATGGGTGTCCAGGTACACACCGGCTCACTCCTTGGCGGCCGCTTATCGGGGCCTGGAGCCTGGGGCTTGCTCGGGCCACTTCGGAGGTGGGGTGCCCCCGGCCTCTCGGCCTGGGGCTCGGTCACTCAGGCGCGGCTGGCTGCCGGCGGAGCTCACGGGCGCGTCACTGCAACTCCCCCTGGCTTCTGCTCCGCGGCTGCTGAGTGAGCCCTCATCTGGGACTCTCCTCAGCTCTTTCTGGGACAGTGGCGCGGCTGCCCCTCTGTTGGTCTTCCTTGGTCTCTTGTGTTCTGGGGGCCTCTGGATGTCTGGAGTTTTGATCTCCTCCATACCTGCTTCATGCCCTGGAGGATGGGGCTGTGGCCCCCCCACACCCTCTAGCAGATCATTACATGAAGGAACCTTTTAAAAAAAAACAAGCGCGTCCATGCTCACAGGTGTACACACGGGTGATCACACCCACAAACTACACCCTTTTTGGCTCCTACCTCAAAGCACACTGTGTTCTGTTGATCTTATGTGCTGCAAAATAATGTTTAATATTTAGTATTTACTGTCATATTCCCATATATCATTGTGATGTTGTTTATTCTATTACTCTTGTTCTCTTCTGCTTGTTTTCTTTTTTCTTTCTCAGCAGGTGACCCAGGTGATTGATATGTGCATTTTTTTTCTCTGCCCGTTCTGTTGGTTTTTGTCTTTTGCCCTTCTCCCCCGTCCCTCTTCTCAGCTGTTTCTCTTTCCCTCTTTCTTTCTCCCCTTCTTTCCCCCAGTCAAGTCTGTCCCGTATTCAGTAAGTGAAAATAAAATAAACAATAAAAGGTGAATCAAATGGACCATTATGGCAAGGCTGGGATGGTCAATTTGGGAAAGTAAATCCGTTGGGCATCTTTCTTTGCCTTTAGACAATAATTCTGATGGCAAAAGAGCCAAACGGGACAGGCAAAAAAAAAAAAAAAAAGGAGTGTTTGCCCATTCAGACCTGAAAGAAGCAATGGACACAGGCACACTGACCTTCCCCCTGCTGATACCCTGCCAGGCACTGATACTATGATGCCACACATGCTAATTGGAGATGATGCTTATCCCCTCCGACCAGATCTCATGAAACCATATCCACTTCGAAACCTTAACACCGATCAGAGAATATACAACTACCGTCTGTCCAGAGCACGTCGCGTTGTGGAGAACGCTTTTGGAATTTTGGCGAATCGCTTCAGAGTGTTCAGAACAACAATTTGCCTGGACACAGACAAGGTTGCCACCATTATCTTTGCGTGTCTTTGTCTGCACAACTATCTCCGGGACCACAGATCTGACGCCTATGTACCACCTGGCTATGTGGATTCTGAGGATGCCAACCACCAGCTGGTCAAAGGTGCATGGAGAAGGGAGGGAGAGCTTCAGTCAGTTTCAATGGGCCTTGCATGGAACCCCTCAGTGGAAGCAAAGAAACAACGAGATGTCCTTTGCGAGTACTTTGTCTCACCTGCAGGGAGTGTTTCATGGCAAGAAGACATGGTGTAGGAAGACAGAAGGGTTTTTTTGTTTAAATTGCCTTGTTTGCCATACTGCGTCCGAAGTGATGCAACCTGGGTTTTCACCTCATTCACTGAAAAATTTAAATTAACATGTACTTTTTATTTAAATAGTTCAGATTCAAAACTCTCCTCATACTAAAGTTAAAACTGCAGTTTGAGGGAGTGTTCACTTGGAAATTAATTATAAAAAAAAATATTTCTGAAAGTCGATTTATAGGGTTTTACATCTGTCTCTTTCTCTCCCTCTCTTTCACTCAGTCACAAACACCACTACCACCATCAACTTTGCTAAATTGCTAATGACAAAAAATTACCAGGAAGCTGCAATTGGGCAGCAATCTCCATCCAACTCCTGTCACGTTTGTTGTGGTCATGGTAATTTTTTAAAGCCACATCAAAAAGGCTCAGATGAGCTTGCCAAAGTTCAACCAGTTGTGCCTCTATCGCTTGTGTCCAGACAAAACGCTGCACTGCCATGCTACTCCGTCTTTTTCGCTGACGTTTATGTATTTGCGCGTGCGCAGTGTGTGAAGCTGTGGTGACACCCTCACGACGGTGAGGGTGTCACCACGGTCGTGAGGATTTCAAACGAAATCTACTATATATACTATATATACTACACGATGAAGGCCAAAATCGGGCCGATCGCCAAAACGGTTGCACGACTGAAAAATCGGCTCAAAATGGGCCAAAAATCGCAGTGTATGCCCAGCTTAATGCAGTGAAATTCAGCAAAAGGCAGCCAGAGCTCTACAGCTTCAAACACAAAGCAGGAAAATGTTCATGACAAAATCAGCACAAAGACCAAAAAAGATGATATAGAGTTCAAGGAACTCAGTGAAGCTTCCAGACACTGATTAAGAATAAAACCTGCACAAGCTAGAGGTGAAGTTGGCCTGTGAGGGATCACTCACTGGTCCCCTGGCAACCACCAGTCCAACATGTGAGAACGGGCTAACCAGTCACTAGGGAGAATTGTGTATTCCCCAACAAGTTGCTTGAAAACCTTCTTATGATTGCTTTCAGCGCCTGCAGTTTGCATGGAAGTTTTTTTGTCACGGTCCTGGATCGATGACCCAGTGTTTTGTTTATTATTATTGTTCTATAATTTCTTTGCTGTGACTTGTGTTCTGATCTGATATTTGGTTTTCATCATTGTTATCACTACTAGTGTTTAAGCTTCTTTCTCTGTATTTCTCCTCCTCTAGCTCTCATGTGTTTTCTAGTTCTTAGGTTTTCCATGTGTCTCTTTTAGTCCAGTGTCAAGTCTGTGTCTTGTGAATTGTCTCTTGTTTCCTCACCTCTGTCAGTGCGCCCCAGGGCAGCTGTGGCTACAATGTAGCTTGCCACCACCAGTGTGTGAATGTGTGTGTGAATGGGTGAATGACTGAATGTAGTGTAAAGCGCTTTGGGGTCCTTAGTACGGTGGCCCCTAGAGACAAAGCACGTACAAACTCCAAAACACGTACAAACTCCAAAACACTTGCAAAATCCAAAACACAACGGAAGTGCTCCAGGACGCTAGGGGCAGTGTTGAGCTCGATTTGCAAAATAAACGGCAAGTTTGTCTGTATGGGACAGTCTAGTCTCCGTCGCGCTTCCCAGGTTGCCTAGCAACCATGATACTAACTGCTGGAAACGTGTCATACAACTTGGTTTGACAGAAATGAGGGAGAACATATTTTGTTCATTTGTTTGTTTGTTTGTACAAGAGCTTTGTGTGATTTGATAAGTATCTGAGGCTGAGACCACAGGACAGTAAAACATGATTTTTGGGCTTCATTTCTGTACTGAACAGTTTTTTCAAGATTAATTAGTAAATAAGAATTAGCTGATGTTGTTCATGAGACTAAAGTCATATCACTTTGGTAATGTAAATATAATATGGCAATATTATAGTTATTATATTAATCATTATTAGCTATTACAGCAGTGAACATGAACTCTGTGTCAAATACTGAGCTTCAGTACAGATTCAAGTTGCAGTTATTTATATGTCTTATCACCGTAAATCTTCACTCAAAGACAAGTATCTTTGACAGTGCATATATAGGTGTATCATATATAAGAGACAAATGTTGTTCCTTCAGTATTTTGGCATTACTAAATTTGGCTCATTGCTTACATATATTTATAAAAAGAAAATGTACAAGCTGTGATAACTGTTTCTGATAAAATGAAGAGTAGACTGATATATGAAATATTCCTTTATTGGGTGAGAAAATCAGACCATGTCATAACTGCTTTAAGTCATACAGAATAGATATCAGAGCCTTAAACAGGCTGGCTTCTGCTAAATGGGTCAAACTGGGCAGAAAGTATACAAACACATAACATCCTTATAGAATATGATGTAACACTATAGATCAACTTACCTCAGAATATATAAAGCAGGGGTGTCAAACTCAAATACGCAGTGGGCCAAAATTCAAAACTGGAACAAAGTCGCGGGCTAACGTTAATATTTATTGAAATATATTTATTCCTCCAGATATAAGAATGAATCTTTTCTTATGGACTCAAACACATTTTGCTAAAAAACTGAATATGGAACAAGCAAAGCTTAATACTAAACAATATATATATTAGCTGTATAATACCAGTAGGCCAGCTCTGATAGTAATTTGGTATGGCTTCACGGGCCAAATGTAATTAGGCTGTGGGCCAAATTTGGCCCGCGAGCCAGAGTTTGACATCTATGATATAAAGCATATAAACAATTACAGCAATATGATGCAACAAACACAGCAGTGCTACTAACCCAAAATACTCAAAGCTTCATAGAACTGGAACAAACATTTATTTTTAGGTCCATTCTGCTGCTGATACATACTTTAGGTTTCTGAATATTACACTTGTTGCTGCCTTTCATAGTGTGTAACTTGAAGGCCCTGAGTACTTTCTCCCACACTGAAAACACTGGAATGATCAAATTATTTGAACATTACCTAATAAGACTGATTCAGGACAGACAATTAGTTATTTTAAACTTTTCTAGCAGTCCTTCACAAACAGGGAGCAGTCTGTCTATTCTCTCCATCTGTCAGCTGCTGCTGGCTCTTCCTCCTCCTCTTCCTCACACACTGCTGAGTTTGTCCTGGTGGATCATCAGGGGTGCAAAGCCTCACACGTGATGTGCAGCAGTGGGTCCCTCAGTCTGTCCTCACTCTGGACACTTGCAGTTGTCACACATGGAAATCAAATGTGTGATAAGCTGCAGGATTCAAACACAAGTGTGACTTATAAACACATGTTCATACTTTTATTACACAATCAGAGAGAAAGAAACAGAGAGCGAGTGCAGGACAGACAGACAGGTGACAGTCTCAGGTGTATACACTGCTACAAAACAGCACAAAAGAAGGAGGATTTAGTGTTTGTGTTATTACGAAACAAGAAGAGTTCCCAGATGGTACAGTGAACACATGTGTGACTCCTGCGATTAAAGCATCTTTCTTTCAGCTTAACGAGTGAACCGTCAGCTCGTTCAAACACACGTTAAAGTCAGTTTGGCTCGACACCACCGAACAGAGGCAGCAATATAACATAGCTAACATTAACAGTGCAGTGGATCCTGCTTGTGCCGTGATATTCAGGACTGCAAACCGAGCAACATCACTGACTTTCAGCTTGTGGTGTTTGTGGATATATGACTGACTTTAATTATCCACAAAATCATCACAATCTCTGTAAGACTAAGGTCGACTTTATATATATATCTTTTAAAGTAAAGGCTTTAAAACCAAGTTAATTCTGAAAGTACAGACATCGCTAATGTCACATAACTTTCCCGACATGTGGCCAACAATAATGGTTTAATGTTCTTCATTAAAAAAATATTTGCGCATAAATAAGTGACTTAATATTCAGTACTTACTTCTGAAAGTTTACTCTTCCTCCGCTCCACTTCCACCGTTTTTTTTCGGCAAAATTATCCACACCACCACCGCACTATGAAGTCTGGGATATGTTGGGCCATGAAGGCTACACCGACCCATCCTTAAAATTCAGGGAAATTAAGGACGCATTTGAGGGCCGCATGTAGAACAGCCTTTGAATTGGGACAGCCTTCTCTTGTCGCTGTGACATAATCGGCCTTAAAATGCGGCCTTTAAGGCTGCAAACCCTAAATCCGGTCATTGGTACTTCCTGGCTTGTGTAGTTACTAGGTAACAAAAGCTCAACACTGCCCCTAGCGTCCTGGAGCACTTCCGTTGTGTTTTGGAATTTGCACGTGTTTTTGAGTTTGCAAGTGTTTTGGCTTTTGCAAGTGTTTTAGATTTTGCAAGTGTTTTGGAGTTTGCAAGTGTTTTGGAGTTTGTACGTGTTTTGGAGTTTGCATGTGTTTTTTAGTTTGCAAGTGTTTTGGATTTTGCAAGTGTTTTGGAGTTTGTATGTGTTTTGGAGTTTGCATGTGTTTTTTAGTTTGCAAGTGTTTTGGATTTTGCACGTGTTTTGGATTTTGCAAGTGTTTTGGAGTTTGCAAGTGTTTTGGAGTTTGTACGTGTTTTGGATTTTGCAAGTGTTTTGGATTTTGCAAGTGTTTTGGAGTTTGTACGTGTTTTGGATTTTGCAAGTGTTTTGGAGTTTGTACGTGTTTTGGATTTTGCAAGTGTTTTGGAGTTTGTACGTGTTTTGGAGTTTGTACGTGTTTTGGAGTTTGCAAGTGTTTGGGATTTTGCAAGTGTTTTGGAGTTTGCAAGTGTTTTGGATTTTGCAAGTGTTTTGGAGTTTGCAAGTGTTTTGGATTTTGCAAGTGTTTTGGAGTTTGTACGTGTTTTGGAGTTTGCATGTGTTTTTTAGTTTGCAAGTGTTTTGGATTTTGCAAGTGTTTTGGAGTTTGTACGTGTTTTGGGTTTTTCATGTGTTTTTTTGTTTGCAAGTGTTTTGGATTTTGCAAGTGTTTTGGAGTTTGTACGTGTTTTGGAGTTTGTACGTGTTTTGGAGTTTGTATGTGTTTTTTAGTTTGCAAGTGTTTTGGAATTTGTATGTGCTTTGTCTCTAGGGGCCACCGTACCTTAGGGACTAAGTAAAGCGCTATACAAATGCATCCCATTTACCATTCCTGTTTTATTTTGAAGGACTATGTCTCATGTCAGTGTTTCTAGTTTCGCTTCCTCTGTCTCGTTAGGTCTCATTCCTCCCAGCTGTGTTAACCTTCTGTCTCTAATTCCTTGATGACTTCTTCAGTGTATTTATGCCCCATGTTTCTTTGTGTCAGTGTTGCGTCGTACCCTCAGATTGTACCTGTGTGTTCCAGTTTGTGTTTTCCCTGGTTTGGTTTATGTTTTTGTTTTCTGCCAGCAATAAAGCTGTGGTTTTTGAGTTGCATTCAGTCTCCAAGTCCTGCATTTGGATCCTCACTTCCGCCTGCTCTCACACAGAGCCCTGACATTTTTATATAATACAGACATGAGTAATATTACCTGCATAACCAGGAGCAGTACTTTATACAGATAACTGGAACTACTATGTGAATAAAATGAGGATTTTTAGCTGGGCTGGGTCATAACTCAATTCATAAGAGAGCACCCTGAACAGGTGTCCAATCTGTCGCAGAGCTAACATGGGAAGATAGACTCACCTCCAGTCCAGATCGCCTGGAGGAGACCCACTCAGAGACAAGGAGGCGCATCACATAGAAATCCCCAAGTGTTTGCAGACAAGTCGACATGCAAACTGCAGGTAACCATGGTAACCTGCTAATAAACTGCTGCTAACAACTAAAGCCATCACATTAAGGTGTTTGGGTGTCTATGAATGAGTTCACTTGACAAAGCCAGCAACCAAAAAGGTGAATAAGACGCATTTGTCCCTCGTACCGAGGGTCGCATCACACCTGATATGATGGACGACTCTCGAGCAGAGTGTGGATGACATCATCTGAGGATCCTGTGAATGCTGCCCTGACAGAGCACTGACTGACATTTCAGTTTGAACACTCTCTTTAAATAACACTCCTACAGAAGGAGTGAAGCAGCTCTAATTAAAATGTTCAACTGATGACTTTCTAATCAGCTCACTGCTGTGTCTTTAAACAGAGAGATTATTTTAGTCAGCACAAACTCAAACAGTCTGATGATTTCTGGGCGATTTCAGGACAAATATATTTGTTATGTTGTGGCTTTAAAGTCTGTATTTGCTCCGTGATGGCAGCTGTCAGAAACTCGGACCCCTGCTGCTCTGCGACATCCATCTGCAATCATCCCGACGATCAACCTCTGGGGCTGCCATGCTATTTCCCAAAGACTGCCCGAGCAGAAGCTGATATTTTACAGATCATCTCCTGGGAATCGTGACATTCCGATCACATCATTATTCCTGGATCAGCTGTGAGAGCTGAGCTTCACCTCCTGTCATCTGTCTGCTGCACAATCGATTCCCCGGCTGAATGTTTTCGCTCCTGCTGGAAAAAACGCCGCCGCTCGCCTCAGTGCAGACCGCTCACTTATTTTTAGAAACAACAACCAAGGACACAAAGTGCCCGAGAGGTTTGTACCGGAGCCGTTCTGCTGGGGAAAGAGGGCCGTGATTACTGGGATCCTGTGTGAAAGTGAGGATTTGTTTCAGCTGCACAGTCACAGCAGCTCACACCAGCCCCTCTCAGCTTGCCTCCACCTGCAGCGCTCACTTATAAAAACTCGAAAGGCACGGGTGCCATCAGAGGACTAAACTACTTTGACTACTATAAAGTATTTTTACTTGAATATTTATTTAATGCAAGGTTATGTTTCCACTAATCGTGTTGGCTGCGGGGACGCTCGGCTGAATAAAGAGCCCGCTTCAAATAATGACACTTTTCAAGTTTCACAGTGAGACTTTCACACCACCTTCTTCTCTCAGAGGTGAAGCCTTTCATTCCTGGAAATATTCAAGTAAATAAATCTCGTGCTCCTGTATTTATTCATTGAAATACAGGAGCACGAGATGGCTCTCCACATGAGACATGAGATTCTCCTTTGCAGGATGGAGCCGAGCAAGAGTCCCGCTGCTCCACCCTAACCACCCAGGAGGCACTGGAAGGACACCATTGTTTGCTGGCCTACACCGATGCTTGGCAGAAAATAGAAAAGTATTCATATTTTTATGTTTCCGTGAGTGTCGAGCACTGCATGAAGTTGCTTTACATGTGATGACAGATGTCATGTTTTTTGGTTACGCTCCGTGATATTTGTGTTTTCTGTTATTCATTGTTCCATGGCTTCCTGTTTATCTGAGCCATTTTCTCATCCTTCTTTGGGTTAAATCCTGTTGAACTTTGCCTGTTTCTGTGTTTTCACTTCTCTCCATCTCTGCATCTCACCAGCTTCATCCTCAGCTTCTCATTGTGAGGTCGTCCAGAGGCCTCCGGCCTAAAGGCAGTTCAGCACAGCCGGGATGTCTTTCCCTTTTCTGCCTGAACGTGATGATAGTCTAAGGATGGTCACGTGACACACGAGTCAGCCACATCTGACCAATCACAAACAGGAGACATCACAACATCATACAGGCTGAGCGCACAGACAGTAAAAAATGTGGACGTAGCCACCCTGACGTCCTGTCAATCATTAGCTGGTACCTAATCAGCTGGTAGCCAATCAGAATATCCTAGAAAATTCTCCTTTGCAAAACTCAGAATGACCAAAATCTACAAAATTAACTTTTGAATGTTTTTTTTATTCAGAACAAAAACAAGCGCCTGACCCAAAAACCCCCAGGAAAGTGCTATTGAGGTCATGGCCGATTTTCCACAGACTTGAGGTTTTGCAGACACAACGTTAGCTTGTTCGCCTTATTGGGCTGACAGTCATGTAAATGAGACCCCAGACACACAGACCTGCAGACCCAACTGAAACCACCGGGTAGCAGGGAAACATGTTGCCGTGTTCGCCAGCAGTCAGAAAAACATGTTTCTGTTACATCTAATATGCAAGACAACTCTAAGGTTATATGAGAAACCTCAATAAGACCACAACAAGTGTCTCCCCTTGATGGTCATTAGAAAGGGTGCAGGTTTAATATTTAAAAAGAGTTTTAAAAATGAAAACTGTTAACAGACTACCACAGTTCTGTCATTAAGACGGGGAGGGTGTGACTGGAGTTACAGCTGCATGGTCATTAAAACACTTTCTATTGTTCGGCTGCAGATCCGCTGATGTTCATCGGTCAAGAGGAGGAGACACTTGGATGCAGGCCATCAAGCACAAAGCTCAGGTGCTCTGCGTTGGGATCAGATCGCTGCAGTAAGACATGAGGAACAATAATATTGTTTATGTGATTCTGAGCCAGAAGAATTTTGTATGACTGTCACCTGCAGACCACCCGGCCTGCGAGCAGGACCTCCTCTGCATGATTGTGCAGTTCTGGGTGTTTCTGTGTCTCTGTAATTCCCAGAAACATTAGAACGAGCCTCCAGCACCACCCGCCACGCTGCGAGGATATGACTCTGTGATTGAGTGTGCAGGCAAACCGCGCAGATTATTATTGTGCATGTGGATAGAATGAGAACTGAGTGTGAGTTTTCCCTTTGCTCAAATTTAATTAGTCTTTGCATGATGATATTCGCTTCACAAAATAATATTTGTGCGCCTGCAGGAATCTTCCTGTTCTCAAAAAGGTCACGCTATGAAATAAATGTGATGATACATGATAACAGCATGCTTTTATGTTATTTAGCTGATGAGCATGCAAGCATTTCTGTGGCTTTTCAGATATATTTAGCTGCAGGATCATTGTTTTCTCCTTAAATGAGCTTCGTTTCATGCCATCTGAAACTCAGACCCAGACTCTCATAAATACTGTTCAGAATAGAACTTCAGCAAAAACTCAAAGTATGCTGGATCATATAATTCGAGAGGCTGGTATAGATTTGACAGATAGAGGCATAGATCTCATAATAACTTCTGGACATTTCCCAGAAACATATGTTGTTAAAAGAGGCTCATTATATGTTTGTAAATGTTAAAATCTGCACCTTGTTTTAATGGACAGATGGGTGGAAATGATACTCCAAATCCTGCAGTCCTGCAGGGACCATGAACGCCTCAGAAATGGCTTTACTGTGGTCAGAGATCAGGTGGGCTCATTTCCTGACAGATTTCCATCCAATCATATTTTAGAGGAGTTCTCCTGGTTTGAGGAAAGAAGGCAGTTTAAAACTCTTCAGCATCGGGTTCACCTTGTTTCTTATAAACATCTATGAAGTAAATCCCACCCACATGTAGAGGAGTGGCTAAAAATCCCCCAAATTATTATTATCATGCAGTTATTTCTGCACACGGGGGGTCACACAGGACACCAGAAGCAAAGGTCCACCCTTCACTGATGCTAATTTAGATAATTTTCCTCAATAAATGAAGGCTTTGTCTCATTTTTATCCTGAGATCTCATTAAGTACTTGTAGTACATGTGAAGATGTGTTTTAGGATATTCACGCAGAAATACTTAAAAAATAAATCGAGGGTTCTTAAACTTCCCACTTCAGCCGAGTGCACCTTCACAGCAGAGTCACCTGTGACTAATAATTTTATCTGAGGTGCCATAAAATCTGTGAGGACACTCGAGAAAAGTTCACGTACTTTAAGCCTGAACTTCTTGAGTGAAGGTGCTGCACTGCACGCCTCCTTTCACACACTGTCCTATTTTCAGCGTGTTTCTGGGAGGATTTCGCCTCCTTGGCAGATGTTTGTTTCTGTCTGAGTTTCCATTTGTTTTGCCCTTCAGTGCAGATTAACTTTAAGCTGTTTCCATGACTGTGTGAATCCATTTAAATAATCTTTACATGTATAGATCTGCACTTTAAACGCCTGTGAGTAATTACAGTGGATAGCAATGTCAGCCGTGATGCCATCCCATTAATTACAGTTATTATCCGGAAGCGCAGGTATGCTGCATCTACATAGATACAAACGGTTCTTAGTGGATCGCCGATCAGCTGTGATTAATAAGAGGCCTGAAATAAAACAGCGTAAAGAGTGAAAAAAATATATAATTACAGGAGGAAACAGAACAACAGCCTTATCTCATGGAGACAACACCCACACCTGCTCTCACCTCTGACTTTTCCACAGAGCAGAACAAGAACTGAGACTAGAAGTGAACTCTGCTCTGTACGTTAGCCTCTGATAACGAGTGTCATCGCTGCTTTCACTCCTCAGCCAGAAACATCAGCCTCACACATCGTCACAACCTTTTTTGGTTCGTTTTCTAGTTTGAGTTTCTTGTTTCCAGTTTAGTTTTGTATTTGATGTTAGAGTTTTTCCAGCAATAAAGGCGCCGTTTTGAGTTTATTCTCTGCGTATGAGTCCTGCGTTTGGGTCCTACATCCTTCCTGCCACACAGCAAACATGACACCAAGATTCCTCACAGTGTTACTGGAGGTCAGGGTAAAGCCATCCAGGGTAAAGAAGTAATGGTTGGACTGCAGCCTCTGGGATCAGGTGTCCCACAGTGACTATTTGAAGAGAAAAATCCCTCTCAGTGTGGACATGAAGCTGCGGATCAGGAGTTTTTGCAGAGTAAACCAAAACACGCAGCAGTGGATTAATGACTAAGATCGTACTGTGGACGGATCATCTCATGGTGTCATGATCAGGCTGTGTGCAGGCAGGAGAGGACCCAAACGCAAACTCACGGGAAAACAGGACTGAATTCAAAATACAGCTTTATTGCTGACAGAGGATAAAGGCGATACAAAATAACATGAAACTAAACTGGGAAGTACTAAGGAACTGACTCACGAGGAAAGACACGGAGGGGCACACAGTCATGTGGGAGAACGCGACACAGAACTGAGGGAGACGCAGACATAAATACACAGAGGGTTAATGAGGGAAGTGGGAGCACACGGGGAACACAGCTGACACTGATAATCATAACAAGACACAGCAGGAGTAAATGCAAAACTGACGGGAGACTGTCAAAGTAAAACAGGAAGTACACAGCGGTTCAGACAGGAGGAGAGAGAGCACGGATATAACGGGCTGGGGAAAACATGGAATAAAACACAAGGAGGGGAAAACAAAGGTTCACAGAGGGGCACACAGGGGGTAACCAAATAAGGAACATCTTAACTAAACAACCTAGGAACCAAGGCATAACTAAAGAACAAAATACAAAACACACAAAAACTAAGAATACTGGGCCAACATTGCCCAGGACCATGACACATGGTCTGTTTATGGCATCAACGTGAACCCTTATCCTCCATCATCATGTGTTTCCATCAACCACGCAGACTTCACCAACCCTCCAAATGTCTGGTTGTAGTTCTCTTGGCTGTAAACTCATTTTTCTGTTCAGCAGAAATAAACAGCTGAACAGGCTTCAAACATGATCCGTGCTCTTGTTGTCTGTTACCTACTCTCAGTGTTGTTCTGTAGTAATTATATGGTATAGTTTGTAGTTTTTATGAAGATTTGAATAAACATCACCCAAACATGAATCTGTACATTAGTGCTCTGCTCTGTATGAAAATCTGAGCTGAAGCTTTCAGATTTCCAGTTGTAAAAGCTGTAACTGAAATAATTCATGCTAGTCATTCTCATTTTGTCCCTAAGCTTTCCACAGCACTGAAACGGGAGAGAATAAATCCATTATTCATAATCCACCTCTTTTTAAGTTTCAAAGTCAATAATATATTTAACAACACACTCCCAGTTTGCTCCTCTCGTGTCGGCATCACAAGGAGTTAACCGTTGGTCTTCTCGAAGTTAATTAGCCAGCGGTGTTTGGAAAAACCTAGAAGGTCATTTTTTGGAAAGCTCTCACCGAGACTTCTCTAACCATGAAAACATTCTGTTTAATAAACTCATTTGCAGCACAGCAACAGGACGTTTCCTTTTAATCATTAAGTGGATGGATTTTATTCATTTAGAAGGTTAGAAGAGAAAAATAACTGCAGATCCTCGTTTTCCCCGCATACAGGTGCCATTATAATAAAGTAATCAATGTTCTCACCTGTCAATCATTAAAATTTTCTGGCTGATTAATGCGCTATCATTGTTTTGTTTTTCTGTGAAGTCTTACTGAGAGGCCTGAATACTAACTTCAGCTGTCAGATAAGGTAACGCAGTAATCTTTCCCTCTGAAGCTGAAAATGGTTAAATTTACTCCATGCAGGTGCTTCCATGCAGGTTAATGCAGGACGACCTCCCCCCTTTGCCACATCTGCGTCAATGACATTGAGAAAGAAAAGAATTTGCGTAAAGCTGCTGACTCAAATCCTATTAAAATTCACCAGGTTGTCAGCTCCTTTGTTTTCTGCTTTGATTTGTGCTGAGTGTGGCTCTCACACAGGGGAGGTATTCTTCATTGTTTGGTCTGTGTCGCCTCAAGTTATGCTTTCATGAGCTGAGGAGACGCCCGCCTCCAAATCCCCCTGCCTCGTCCTTTAACAGGCGGCTGAGGCAGGAAGGCTTTGAACAGAAACACACATTCAGTATAAACACGAACACATCCCTTAACAAGCGTGAATTCTTTCATTTTTCTCCACGCAAACACCAATAATCACACTCTGATTTGCATGTTTGGTGTGATTGATGGCGTTTAAAGCCACACAGCACAGTGTGTGAATCCAGACCTGGATGATCAAACTGGGATCTGCTCGAGGAAAGATGTGATGCAGAGGAGAAATGGCTAGTTTTTGTGTAGGTAACAGTGAGTCAGTATGTTCCTAATTTGAGTCAGTGGGGAGCTGGAAAAGATGAAAGCACAGTGCTGTTTCCAGTTTCCTCCTCACACTGAGATCTCCGTTTGACAAAACACAAAGTGCGGTTAAAAGGATCAGAGAGTTCAAGTCGATTTTTGTTTCTGCAGCTACTTTTTCTGTTTTTTTAGTTAGCGTTTGGCAGCAGAGGGCCGAACACTCGCGGCACGGAAACAGGAAAGTGATCAAAGCTGTTCTGAACCAAACAAATGGGTTAAATTGGCCAATATGGCTTCGAACATAGCGGAGGAATTTATTCTGATCCAAATTGAAAATCTTTGCATGGATAATTGAATAAAAAAGACATTTTAGAGGGAATTATGAGGTGTGTGGAGAGCAGATACAGATCAGAGTCGAGTCTCAGGACTGTGGTTTCTGTAGCAAAAGCTTTAGTGCATTTCATCCAAACCTCTATTTAAAGCTTTTGATTCCAACCAAGGATGCAAGTCCTCCAGGATGTTCTTCTAGAGGAATTTGAGATACTCTACAAGTGCACCCTGAGTTAATGCTGGTACTACTTCCACAAGATTGTATAATTTAAAGAATGAATGCACACAAATGATGAGAGAAATGGGACAGACTGAGACCACAATCAGTTAAACAGACTTTGTTTACACAGGTACAGGAGACAATAAACTAGCAAAACTGCATAAACTGAATTTTCTTTATGAATTAAGCTGTAATTTTTTAGTTATTTAGGCATTTTTCTCAAATGCTGTGATTGCAGAGAGGCATGCCGGGAAATATATTATCTGTACTTTCTGACCTTGCTTGGTTGTTGACGTCAACTATGCAACAAGTTGTTTTTGGTGAGCGTTTTATAGCCCACTTAGTTGGTGCAGTGGCATTTTAAATTATGTTTAGCGAGCAAAGCTTCCTAACAGAAGATGAGTATACCTCTAACCCAGCCATGGAGAAGGTCACGTCTGGAAGGACAATCCACTTAAATTTTTGGCCAAGTCAAACATGTGGATAGTAAAGAATGAGATTTCAATACTGGATTTCAGTAACCACCTTCAGTATTGGTCAACAGGGTGGAAACTGTACTACTGCTGGCCAAAGACAAAGGAAGAGGAGAGGGGGAAAGCATGTTACAAGGCAGTGAGAGAGAAGGAAAGGCAAGAGTTTTAAAGTAAGAGTATAGACTTTAAATATCGGGACTATGATTGGTAAAGAGAGAGAAAAGACCTCAGAGAAAATTCATGGATTCAGTGAAGGAGGACTTGCAGAGGGTTTGTGATTAGAGGAGGATGCTGGGATAAAAATGAAGGCAGATAAGCTGGTGTGACGACCCCTAAAGGGAGCAGCTGAAAAAAGAAGAAAAACACAATTTATATGTTAGCAAACGTTATAAAATATGCGATCATACTGTAAAATGTGTGTGTCATTCTCTTATAATCAGTATTACTGAAGGAGAACGAAATGTCAAATTGCATCTTATGTAGAGACAGTTATTAATGCTGGCTTATAAAATCATAGTATTTTAAGGATAGAGAGCTTATTCTCTGAGCACATGACTGTTGCATTTGGTGGTAGATTCCAGAATGTGGATAAATTGCATTCGGAGTACTTTTTGCTGTGCTTGCCCTCTGTGTTTGTGCTACTGCAGTGCTGATTGAATGCTTTAGCTCCATTTTTCCATCATAGTGAAAATAATATCTGTTGCTGAACTGAGTCATCAGTGATCCCTGAGTTCCTTATTTCTTCTTTCTTTTCAGGTAAAAATCAACTATATCGCTTAAAAATATGTTTCCAAAAAAGGAAACCGCATTCTTTATTGCATTCAAATCATTTTTTTCTCTCTGATATAAGTTTAATTTAAACATTTCATTTAAAAGACCAATAAAGTTATCATGAACAGACGAGTAAGGTGCTGGAGGTATAGACCACAAAACGTTTAAGCAGGAGGTTTTATTGCCATGTAGGACAGCTCAGTTTATTGGTGTTTTGTTTTTTGAAATTTCCGTATTGTTCACTTCAGTTTTGTGACCCAAAGAGCTCTGTTTGTTCGTTTAAAAAAAAAAAATCTTGTCCTGTCTGGCAGCTTTTGCAATCAGAATTATGATCTGAGTGCTCGGTGATGATGCTGAACACATTTTGTTTTTGCAAGTTGTATGTACCCTATCTCCTCAGAGGCTTGGCTGAACTGCACAAACACCGTCACTCCTGCAGCGATTATTAACATCTGCAAGTTTAAAAAACATTTACTATAAACTCCAGTTCTTTGGATGTTTGGATTCATCATCATGCCGCGAATGCGATGTTATGCTCTTCGTTTGTGTTTGTTTGTCACATTCAGCAGAAGTTGCTATATACCACCAAAATTTGTATCCACAACAGAATTTAGTTTGTCTCACCACTAAATGCAGGGCAACTGCATTTCGTTGCCCTGTACCTGTGCAATGACAATAAAGTTAAATTCTAATTCTAAATTCAGAATGCAGAGTTTAAAAAAAGCGCTGCAGGTCCTAATAAATAATAACAAACTTTACTTTCATGTCACCTTTCAAAGTGCTTCAGGAATAAGAAGCAAACAAACTGCAAATCAAACTTTATAGAGGAGATTCAGGTGATCAGCTGTAGGTACAGGATTCAAAGAGATTCCAAGTGATCAATAAATAAAATTAAACCTAGACAGATTAATTAAAAGCAAACATAAAACAATTAAGATACATTAAAGGAGAGTGTGATTAAACAAATGAAGGGCATCATAGAAATAGCTCAAATCTCCTCGGTGGGATCATTAAAGAGATTGATACCTAACTTTTGTTAGGTATGATTTATGATTCATGATTTATGAGCTGAATCATCGTACATTTGCTACAGTATCATACAATTGGTATCGATACTATTGATACTGGAGTGCTCTGCTCTAGTTCTCAGCCAAGATTGTTGGATGACCAGCAGAGCCTCAGCTGAGAACCTGTTGTTACAGCCAGGGGCTGTGCTCAGAGTGGCACTTAAAGGAGATTAAAAGTCAACATTGAAATCTTAAATTAATTGTTTCCTTTTTCAGGTTTCAGGAAGAAGTCTGGCTGCGGCAGTTTGGATCAGCTGAATGAAGAACTGCAGTAATCTGACCTAATCTAGCTCTAATTTATTTTTTGTACAAAACTCAGCTGACCTTTCTGAGTCTCCTAAACTGAATAAAACACAAATGGACAAGTGACATGCTTACTGATTCATGCTGGTGGCAGGAAAGACACTGGCCACAAATATTTAGAAATGCAAAAGAAAAAGACCGTTTGAGGCCGATGCATAAGAGGAAGCATGAATTAAAACCTGAGTATGACTCATGCAGATCTACTCAGTTGAATTCACAACATAAAACAATCATAATAAACAGAACAGTTCCTCTTTGCAGGTAAACTCCACATAAATGTGTTAACATAGAGCAGGTTTGGGTCCACGTCCAGAATAAATGCCTCTAACATTTCGCAGATGGATTGTGAAAACAATGTTTTTCCGAATTGACAGCCTCTCAACCTCCCGAGTTCAGAGGATAAACTGTCCGCAGGACCGTGGGATGTTGTTAATATTCTCAGGTGTTATCGTCATCATCGGACCTCTGTCTGTGCATCCTGCACAGCTGACATTATGCCAAAGACAAAGACGCACTGCTGAAATGTCCAAAGTTTAAATGAGGATGGCCTTGCATGCCGCCGACTTCACCCGCAGCTATCTTCTTGCCATTTCCTAAAAGGAATGTAATTTCTGCAAAAATCAAAACAAAAAGCCAAAACAAATCTTGTCTGAGGCAATTTTCAGCTATTTACTTGTCAGGCCAAGCTTTTTAAGATGCCAGATTGCTCAGAGACGAGTGCAGACAGCAGCTGACATTCACAGATGCAGACAAATTACACATGGACACTTCAGCTGCAGAGAGAGCAAAGACAAAGACAAGTGCAAAATATTTGAACACAATTACTGATCCCGAGACGGAGTCAGATCATGCCATCGATTGCACGCTCGTCTGAGAAACCGCTGCTATTAAAAGATGGGACCTCCTCAGAGAAATAAGAAGCCTTCACAGAACATGAATGGTTGGTGGAACAAAGATGACAATGACTCTGACCCCGACCAACCACACCTTTGATGGAAAAAACCTCCCAAAATTAATCAGTTAGGCCATTCAACACCACTGGTAAAGTTTTCACGCAAATCTGCTCATCTTAATACAAAACAGGAAAGAAATACAGGTAACACTTCCAGAGAGAAATGGCTGCAAAACAGTTGAAATGCACTCAGTGGATGCTTCTTCTTGTTACCTGAGGACTCTGATTTCCTCGAAATATCATCAAATACTTCTTCGTCATATGAATCTTCACACGGCATTTGTCGAGGTGGAACCTCTCTTTCTGTTTGTCTTTAATACAATCAGGTCATTTTGTGTGAATTGCATATATATAGAGATAGATATAGAGGGTGGGCCATTTATATGGATACACTGTAATAACACGGGAATGGTTGGTGATATTAAAGTCCTGTTTGTGGCACATTAGTATATGTGAGGGGACAAACTCCTCAAGATGGGTGGTGACCATGGTGGCCATTTAGAAGTCGGCCATCTTGGATACAACTTTTGTTTTTTCAATAGGAAGAGGGCCATGTGACACATCAAACTTATTGGTAATGTCACAAGAAAAACAATGGTGTGCTTGGTTTCAACGTAACTTCATTCTTTCATGAGATATTTACAAGTTTCTGACCACTTATAAAATGTGTTCAATGTGCTGCCCATTGTGTTGGATTGTCAATGCAACCCTCTTCTCCCACTCTTCACACACTGATAGCAACACCGCAGGAGAAATGCCAGCACAGGCATCCAGTATCCGTAGTTTCAGGTGCTGCACATCTTGTATCTTCACACCATAGACAATTGCCTTCAGATGACCCCAAAAATAAAAGTCTAAGGGGGTCAGATCGGGAGACCTTGGGGGCCATTCAACTGGCCCACGACGACCTTTCCAGAAAACTGTTCATCTAGGAATGCTCGGACCTGGCACCCATAATGTGGTGGTGCACCATCTTGCTGGAAAAACTCAGGGAACGTGCCAGCTTCAGTGCATAAAGAGGGAAACACATCATCATGTAGCAATTTCAAATATCCAGTGGCCTTGAAGTTTCCATTGATGAAGAATGGACCCACTATCGTTGTACCCCATATACCACACCAAACCATCACTTTTGTTGTTCCAACAGTCTTGGAGGGATCCATCCAATGTGGGTTAGTGTCAGACCAATAGCAGTGGTTTTGTTTGTTAACTTCACCATTCACATAAAAGTTTGCCTCATCACTGAACAAAATCTTCTGCGTGAACTGAGGGTCCTGTTCCAATTTTTGTTTTGCCCATTCTGCAAATTCTGTGCGCCGATCTGGGTCATCCTCGTTGAGATGCTGCAGCAGCTGGAGTTTGTAAGGGTGCCATTTGTGAGTAGCTAATATCCGCCGAAGGGATGTTCGACTAATGCCACTCTCCAGTGACATGCAGCGAGTGCTACACTGTGGGCTCTTGCTGAATGAAGCTAGGACAGCCACTGATGTTTCTTCATTAGTGACAGTTTTCTTGTGTCCACATTTTGGCAAATCCAACACTGAACCAGTTTCACGACACAGTTTGCTAACTGTAGCATGGGAGATGGGTGGTCTCGTAGGGTGTATTGCATTGAAATCTGCTGCAATGACCTGTTTACTGCGTTCACGAGATATCAACACAATTTCGATCCGCTCCTCACGTGTTAACCTCTTCGACATGTGAACAAGGAGAAACCTGTAAATAACTCATGAAAGAATGAAGTTACGTTGAAACCAAGCACACCATTGTTTTTCTTGTGACATTACCAATAAGTTTGATGTGTCACATGGCCCTCTTCCTATTGAAAAAACAAAAGTTGTATCCAAGATGGCCGACTTCTAAATGGCCACCATGGTCACCATCCATCTTGAGGAGTTTGTCCCCTCACATATACTAATGTGCCACAAACAGGACTTTAATATCACCAACCATTCCCATGTTATTACGGTGTATCCATATAAATGGCCCACCCTGTACATATACACGTGTGTGTGTGTGTGTGTGTGTGTGTGTGTGTGTGTGTGTGTGTGTGTGTGTGTGCGTGTGTATAGGTCAACAGCTGGTTTTGACAAGCTTCTAAAGTGTGTTAGACCTGGCCTACACTAAACCGTCCTAAACCTGTCAAGAACCAGTTCAAACAGCTTGACTCTGACCTTTACGGGCAGAAAGCATCTGACATTTTGTCACATTTATCACAAAGAGATGTTTCAGATGGTGCTAACAGGCTAATCATCGGCACTGAAGGATTTTACTGAACGTCTTATTTACTCCAGCAGAAGAATGCAGGGATCAAACCAGTTGGGTCGGCAGGAGTCTGACCTACAACAACCATCTGACGTAAACCGTCCACATCAAAGTCCCAAATACAATGTGAAATGTCACTCAGCAGATTGGTTGGATTCAGAGCCGGTTTGGAATATTGGAATATTCCTTTTGCACATGCAGGCTTTCTTTTGCTTCTGGATGTGGATTCGCCATTCATTGACTTTTGAATTAACATTTGCTTTAAAAGACAAAAAAACCTAGCTGTAAACTTCAGATCAAGACTGGCATAGTCGCTAGACCATTACCCACTGACGCCTAGATTGTAGCTTCATGACTGCCATGATCACAGAGAATTTCTAACACCAAAACTGAAGCTCAGCCTTCTTGGACGTCTGTTAGTACATCAACCTCACAGCAGCCATATTATTGGTCAGATGATATCATTAAAAATGCTCAAAAAAGCTCCAACAGCACAAATATGGTCCAGAGGTCCAGTTCAGGGACTCCAGTTAGCTGGGGTGAAGACTAGCAGAGAATAGCTTAATATAGTTTAAACAGGTGAGTTATAAACACATGTTGTTATAAACAAGCAAATTGTCCACAGAGACCAAACAGTTTGTGTATCAGGCTGTAATGGTTTAATGGTTTAATTATTTATATAGCACATTTAATTACAACAGGAGCGTTGACCAAAGTGCTGTACAAGAATACAACATACATAATAAAAAAACTGTACAAGAATACAGCATACCTAATAAAATAATAAATAACTCTCATGCTGTATTAAAAGACAGTAAATAAAAATGCGTTTTAAGATAAGATTTAAAAAGATTGACAGTGGGAGCCTGTCTGATGTATAGGGGTAAATTATTCCACAGCTTAGGCGCTACGACTGCAAATGCTCGATCGCCTCTATGAACCAGCCTCGACCTTGGTACAGCTAAAAGCAAAAGATCACTTGATCTAAGAGATCTAAAGGGGGTATAAGTCTGCAAGAGGTCAAACAAATACCCGGGAGCCTGTCCATTCAGGGCTTTGTAGGTCAACAATATAATTTTAAAGTTAATTCTGAAGTGGACAGGGAGCCAATGAAGAGAGGCGAGCACCGGGGAAATGTGTTCACATCCTTTAGTACGTGTCAGAAGACGAGCTGCAGCATTCTGGACCAACTGCAGCCTTGCCAGGAAGGTCTGGCTAACTCCAGCATATAAGGAGTTAGAATAGTCCAGCTGGGATATAATAAAAGCATGAATCGCCCGTTCGAAGTTTTTAAAAGATAAAAATGATCTCACCTTAGATAAAAGCCTCAGTTTGAAGAAGGACCGCTGTACAACTGAGCTAATTGGCTGTAAACACGTTTATTTCTGCTGGAAAGTTTTAACATGGGAGTCTATGGGAACTGACTCACTGCTGCCTCTGCTGGACGGTAGAGAAACTGCAGGGTTGGCCAGCTTGTTTCTGTGGGTAACTCTGGGACTTGCTGCTGGCTCTGATGTATCTGTAGCTGATGTATATCGGTGTTGTTTTTCTCAGAGTGTAAAACTATTCTTTGTTTCAGGATATTCCGTTTAGCTGAGGGCAAATTCGAGTTTCTGTCTTCACATTTTCCTTTAACAGTATTTCCAGTCTTTGTTCGCTGATTATACGAGCTTGTTACAGCTGCTACAAAGACCCTTATTATGCATTAAACTTGATTTAAACAATGTCTTAATAGAAGGATAACTGAGTGTCGAGCAGTAGACTGGAGGCTTGTTACTGGCAGATGAGATTCCTCTGAAAGAGCTTCAGAGTGAGTATTGATTTTGTGTTCTTGTATCGGTGCCTGTAAGCCCGGGGAAGGGCTGGAGCCAGATTTGGGCTGTCTCCATCCATATTGATTCATATCTCGCTGAAGTATTGGGGTGTCACTCTGTTTTGTGTTTTTGGCTCTGGGTGTTTGTTACCACGTCAGGCCTGCCAAACAAGTCAGAAAGAAAGAGACAAGCTGAAGGTAACATGTGGGTCACATACAGAGAGTGTCACTCTCAGAGCTTCAGTCTGAAACATAAAGCAGATAAAATAGTTCCAGTGACCCTTTCAGTGAAGTATGCGTTGACTATGAACACAATCAGTTTCATGTATTAGCACACTGTTTTCAGTTGGAGTTGGACCCACCTACGAGGGCGAGATGCCGGCTGGTGGCTGCTGCTGATCTACAGCTGGGACCTAATAGTTTTCAGTGCTTCCAAACCTGAAGGCAGCAGGTGAGGTGAGGACTGAGACTGCAGTGCTCGTCTTCTATTATTCTTTTTCTTTACATTCATTGTGTTGTGCAGTGTTTATTTGTCTCCCAGGGTGAGACTGTCAGTGCATTCTTCTACTGTAACATCCTAGGGCATCTGAGGGAAAACACTCAAAGGAAACAGAATGAACTCTGCCAGCCTCAGACTGAAAACAGAGGTTTGTTTCTTGCCCACGCAAACCTGAACGGTTTCACCTGAACGATGCACCAGGTTTACCTGCCTGCAGCTTCTTCCAACACCTGGAGACGACCATCAAGTTAAAGGAGCTGCACCAGTACAGGACGACATTCCAGGACTGCCTCTGAAAGATCTAATTATTTAAGTCTCTATGTATTAAATTTATATTAAATCTATATTCTCTGTAATGGCCAGCAGGGGGAGACTGCTCAAGGAAATGTGATTGGACACACGCAGTGTATATGACAATAAACTTGTTGAATCTTGGACAGAAGCCTGTGGGTTAATTAGTTTGAAGTCTTAATGAATGCACCATGATGTTTACTCTGTGACTTAGACCCTGTTGGTTAAAACATATAACTCAGTTTTGCAAATAAAACAGCAATGGGAAGCTGAAGGCCGTCGACTGTTTGGTCTAACTGGGCATCTTTAACCCCATTAGACCTCTTTGAACTGATGTAGAATCAGATCAGAGTGCGCTTTCAGCTCAGTGGTCCCGCAGGCTTACACTGAATGACTGTTCAAGTATAAGCCTGTTTTTAATGGTTTTATGTCTTAAGCACATTGAGTTAATGTGCTTTATAAATAAAATTGCCAGGATTGTGGTGATGTCACTGTTTAGAATAGAATAGAATAGAATAGAATTCAACTTTATTGTCATTGCACATGCACAGGTACAGGGCAATGAAATGCAGTTTGCATCCATCCAGAAGTGCTTTAGTGATATAGATATATTACAATATATATTAGCAATGGTATAGATATGTAAGTATATTACAGAAATGGGTCTATTATGGTACGTTATAATGTACACGGTATGAAGTATGTTGTGAATATTCTATAACTATAAGTATGTACAGGCTGTAGTGAGTACAAGCTATGTACAGGCTATGAACAGGATATAAATATGAAAAACTATACAGAATATGAAATAAATAACTTTACAGAATCTGAGATATACAGCTATACAGAAATGGGAACTATGCAAGTTGTAAACAGTTGTAGGATTAAAGATTATCGAATGTACAGAATGATTATTTACACAGAGCTATACAGTAGTGCAGTTAAGATAAGTGAGGGTGTAGATAGTTTCTACAGAGGCTGTATAAAGTGCTAGTGGTTGTGAGTGGTGGTTCAGTCCATGTTATTATTGTGTGTTTGAGGGTACAGTTGTCCATTGTGGGTGTGTGTATGTTCAGTCCATGAGTTTAACGTGGGTCAGATGTCAGGAGGCAGAGTTCAGGAGTCTGACAGCTGTGGGGAAGAAGCTGGTGGTCTTAGTCCGGAGGCTCCTGTGGCGCCTCCCAGAGGGAAGGAGGGTAAAGAGTCCATGTGATGGGTGACTGGGGTCTTTGATGATTTTCCCAGCCCTTTTCAGACACCGCTTCCTGTAGATGTCTTTTATGGCAGGAAGTGGTGCTCCGGCGATGCGCTGGGCAGTTTTCACGACCCTCTGCAACGCCTTCCGGTCCGAGGCAAAGCAGTTCCCGTACCAGACTGTTATACAGTTGGTCAGGATGCTCTCGATGGTGCAGCGATAGAAGTTCACCAGGATGTCTGAGGACAGGTGGTTCTTCCTCAGAGTCCTCAAGAAGAAGAGGCGCTGGTGAGCCTTCTTGACCAGCTTGGAGCAGTTGGTCGTCCAGGTGAGATCCTCGGAGATGTGGACTCCCAGGAACTTGAAGCTGCTCACACGCTCCACAGCCGTCCCCTTAATGTGGATGGGTGGATGTGGGTCAGCATTCCTCCTGTAGTCCACGATGAGCTCCTTGGTCTTCTCGGTGTTAAGCAGCAGGTTGTTTGTCCGTGACACGACCAGTGAGACTAGTGAAATGGGTGCTGTATTCCAAACACAGCCATTTCTGTGACCATATGCAGACATCAGATCGATCCAAGAGTAAAAAAACTGATCAAGTGAGTGTTCATAGCAGCCCAAGCTGTGAACTCACAGGGATCAGTGCACACACACACACACACACACACACTCACACGCGGTCATTTGAGTTTAATATGTGCGCTCAGCGCTGGATCAGAAGAATCGTATCTGTGTCTTTCAAAGGGACTCTGTTGAAGGTTAGTCAGTCACTCTGCGGAGCATGAACCAGGGACGACCAAAATAGCATCTCTCTATTATCTAAACAAAATTATTTAGATAATATTATATTAATATTTACCAGTGGTAAATAATAATAGTGGTAAATAATAATAATATTATTTACCACTGACAGATTTACCAGAAGTCCTGCTCGGTGTATCTCTGTATCCTTTGGGTTTGTTAGTGATGTGTCGGTCGCGAACAAAATGGCTCTTAGAGCCGGATCTTTGACGTGAACAACGCGAGCCGGCTCCTTATCGCGAACCGTGGGGTTTTTTTTCTTTCTCTCACCCTCTCTCTCTCTCGCACTTTTTTCCCGCTTCACTCTGCACGCGACCCTTGTGTTTTGCGCTGGGAAGAGGGGGGAAGGGCGGTAGTTACACTTGCAGTAGCGCAGGAACAGAGCGGGAGGGAGAGACAGAGAAAGAGAGCCAGGGAAACAACGTCACATTAGAAAGGTATAGTAATCATCCACAACTATTTTCAGTTGCAGATGATAAAGGATTCAGAAAGTTTATTCATGCAGGCCCATATGACAGAGAATATGCATCTTCTTTTTGTTTTCATATTTTAATTTATATTTAATTGCATTGTGGTTTGCAGTGTTTTGTGTTGTTTCACTTTAAATTTGTTTAAAAGGAAAAAGCTGAAAATTTAAATAGTTAAAAGTTGTGTTGAATAGTTGGTTTTTGTATTATATTGTGGCGTGTTGGGGAGCAGCTAGTTCTCTCCCATTATCAATCAATCAATCAATCAATCAATCAATCAATCAATCAATCAATCAATCTTTATTTATAAAGCACTTTTCATACAGAAAAAATGTAGCACAAAGTGCTTTACATAGTTAAAAGCAGCCCACCCCACCCTCCAACTCACTCCCCACACTCTCAATACACATATATCCCCCCATCCCCACCCACACACACATACACACACGCGCACACTTAAAGAGTAAAAATTGGGCTGGGCTCGCATGAGCCAAGTGAGGAAACATTATAACAGAGAGCCGTCTGCACCGGGAGCCGGTCACAGACCGCAGCCTCCAGGCTGGGCACACAGCAGGAGGGAGGCCAAGGAGCCCCCCAACCAGGCTGAGAGAACCCCAGAGACCCAGCAGCCACGGTCAATAACAGCCCCGGTGCAGAGAGCGCCCTCTGAGGAAACACTGGAGATATGACGCAATACGATATATACAGGGTAAAATGATAAAATAAATAAGAACAGGATACAATATAAATATAAATAGAGTAAGAAGATTAAAAAATGAATAAGAATAAAATCAAAAAATATTAGGTAAATCCTAAATTAATAATAGAATAACAGGATAGAATAAATAAGCATAAAAAATAAATAAACGCTAAGTAAAAGCTAAATTAAAAAGGTGGGTCTTGAGCCTGTTCTTAAAAACATGTACGTTCTCTGCGGCCCTGAGCTCCTCCGGCAGGCTGTTCCACAGACGAGGACCATACCACTGAAAAGCTGCCTCTCCGTGAGTATGTGTCCTGACTTTAGGGACAATCAAAAGGCCAGTGCCAGAGGACCTCAGGGTCCGTATGGTAAAAGCAGATCTGAGAGATAAGAAGGCCCAAGACCATTAAGACATTTAAAAACCAATAAAAGAACTTTAAAATCGATCCTGAAACACACGGGGAGTCAGTGCAGCGATTCTAAAACCGGTGTAATGTGGGCCCGCCCTCTGGTCTTCGTCAGCACACGAGCTGCCGAGTTTTGCAAGAGTTGTAAAATTGAAATATTCTTCTTAGGAAGACCAGAGAGCAGGGCATTACAGTAATCAATGCGACTGGTAATAAAAGCATGCATCAGCATCTCCGTGTTGGCCCGAGAGAGAATAGGGCGGACTCTGGCTATATTTTTTAGATGATAAAATCCAATTTTGGTTACATGTTTAACATGTGGGATAAAACCAAGCTCAGAGTCAAAAATAACACCCAGGTTTTTCACTTGTAGCGAAGGACATAGTGAAAATGCCTCTAATTTAGACAAGAGTTTCTCTCTCTGAGCCTCAGGACCGACAATTAAAACTTCAGTCTTGTCCTGGTTAAGCTGTAAAAAGTTTTCTGCCATCAAAGATCTTATATCCAAGATACAGTTAAAAAGGGCATCCATTGGTCTGGTGTCATCAGGAGACACGGAGATGTACAGCTGCATGTCATCAGCGTAACTGTGGAAGTTCACTCCATGCCTCCTGATGACACTGCCGAGAGGCAACATATACAAATTAAAAAGTACAGGGCCTAGAACCGACCCTTGAGGCACACCACATGTCATTTCATGGATCTTAGAGGAGCATGTATCCATACTCACCATAAAAGTTCTGTCAGAGAGATAGGAAGTGAACCAGTTGTGTACAGCACCAGAGAGGCCCACCATGTGTTTTAGTCTGTTTAAAAGAATAGCGTGGTCTACTGTATCAAAGGCTGCGCTTAGATCCAGTAGCACCAGGACTGAGAGCTTTTGGGCGTCCCAGTTACATCTAAGATCATTTAAAACCTTTAGGAGAGCAGTCTCTGTGCTGTGGTTCACCCTAAATCCAGACTGGAATATCTCCAGGATCTGTCTATCATTGAGAAAATCAGTAATCTGAGTAAAAACAAGTTTTTCTAAGACTTTACTTAAAAATGGTAAGTTGGATACAGGTCTGTAGTTATTAAAATCATTACAATCCAAATTGCTCTTCTTCAGAAGGGGCTAGATATGTGGTACAGGGTAACTGCGGGGGGGGGGGGGGGGGGGGGGGGGGGGGGGGGGGGATCTAATGGGGGACTAGATCAGGTGAGGATGTAATGGCCTTGGGACATGTGCTGCTGTTTAAATGTTCTTGTTTTATTGTTTATGGTTACGTTACTTTTAACTGTTATCTTGAATGTTGTGTTTACGCTGTGGTGCAGAGCCACTGACAGTTGTTGTTTTGTAGAGAGAGTGCTGTACCATGAGTGACTTCTGTTGTGCTGTTGTTGAACCTTGAGGCACATTGTAGCACCGGCAAGTGTTTTAATAGAGAGCTCCCCCTACGAGCTTGGGGTTGAATAACAAGTTCAATCTCTCTCTGTGAGCTTCTTTGTTAAGATTCCTCTGCATGCCACAATATGATTTATTTATTACATTTTATGCGGAGTGAATAAATAAAAGTATGTTTACAGTGGCCCCAAGAGACAAAGCACGTACAAACACGTTCGAACTCTGAAGCACGTACAAACTCCAAAACACGTAAAAACTCAGAAGCACATAAAAACTCAAAACATGTACAAAACACAACAGAAGTGCTCCAGGTTGCTAGGCGGAGTGTTGAGCTTTTGTTACCTAGTGGCTACACAAGCCAGCAAGTACCAACGACCAGATTTTGTGTGTGGTAGTAACAGGTAAATGACCTTTTTTTTTTTAAATTATTTGAATATATATGAGTGCTTGTGTATAAATACACAAGCAATACACATATGCTTTCAATTGTGTAATTTAAGTGATCTAGGTAGCTCTGTTTTGGAAGTTCAGTTACCGCTAGAAATGTGTTTTGGAGTTTGTACATGCTTTGAAATTGTACGTACTTTGTCTCTAGGGGCCACCGCATATATTTATATATAAACATTGATAAATAAAACCACTTTTTTTTTTTACAATTAATAATTCCTTTTGTGCATAATTTTATATTATTGTTAATAATAAATTAAAGCAAAAAAAAAAAATCAACCCGAAGAGCCGGTTTGGAGCTGAAAGAGCCGGCTCTTTTTAGTGAGCCGAGCCGAAAGAGCTGGTTCTCTAAAAAGAGCCGGAAATCCCATCACTAGTGTTTGTGTGTTGTGTGGTGTACTATTGTACGATTGCTGTGTGATTTATTACTATTACTGAAGGTCTTCATGGTCTTGATGTATTTGTGTTCTTGATGTTTGTGTGTTCTTGATGTTTGTGTGTTCTTGGTGTTTTTGTGTTCTTCATGTTTGTGTGTTCTTGGTGTTTGTGTGTTCTTGATGTTTGTGTGTTCTTGGTGTTTGTGTGTTCTTGATGTTTTTTTTTTGTTCTTGGTGTTCGTGTGTTCTTGGTGTTTTTGTGTTCATGATGTTTTTGTGTTCTTGGTGTTTGTGTGTTTTTGATGTTTTTTGTGTTCTTAGTGTTTGTGTGTTGTTGGTGTTTGTGTGTTCTTTATGTTTTTGTGTTCTTGGTGTTTTTTTTGGTCTTGGTGTTTTTGTGTTCTTGGTGTTCATGTGTTCTTGCTTTTCGTGTGTTCTTGATGTTTTTTTTGTTCTTAGTGTTTTTGTGTTCTTGGTGATTTTGTGTTCTTGGTGTGTTTGTGTTCTTGATGTTTTTTGTGTTCTTCGTTTTTGTGTTCTTGATGTTTTTGTGTTTGTGATGTTCGTGTGTTCTTGATGTTTTTGTGTTCATGGTGTGTTTGTGTTCTTGATGTTCGTGTGTTCTTGGTGTTTTTGTGTTCATGATGTTTTTGTGTTCTTGGTGTTTGTGTGTTCTTGATGTTTTTGTGTTCTTGGTGTTTGTGTGTTCTTGGTGTGTTTGTGTTCTTGATGTTCTTGATGTTTGTGTGTTCTAGATGTTTTTGTGTTTTTGGTGTTCATGTGTTCTTGGTTTTTGTGTGTTCATGGTGTGTTTGTGTTCTTGATGTTTGTGTGGTCTTGGTGTTTTTGTGTTCTTGGTGTTTTTGTGTTCTTGGTGTATGTGTGTTCTTCAGATTACAGAATGCATGCCCCAAAATGTATTTTGTAACGTATTCCGTTACGTTACTGAATGAGAGTAACATAGTCTGAATACTTTGGATTGCTTAAGATATTATCATGCTTTTTACAACTACATGGGTGTACTATTGTACTATTGCTGTGTGATTTATTACTATTACTGAAGGTCTTCATGGTCTTGATGTTTTTTGTGTTCTTGATGTTTTTGTGTTCTTGGTGTTTTTGTGTTCTTGGTGTTTTTGTGTTCTTGATGTTTTTTGTGTTCTTGGTGTTCGTGTGTTGTTGGTGTTTGTTTGTTCTTCATGTTTGTGTGTTCTTCATGTTTTTGTGATCTTGGTGTTTGTGTTTTCTTGATGTTTTTGTGTTCTTGGTGGTTTTTTTTGTTCTTGGTATTTGTGTGTTCTTGGTGTTTTTTTTGTTCTTGGTGTTTTTGTGTTCTTGATGTTTTTTGTGTTCTTGGTGTTTGTGTGTTCTTGGTGTGTTTGTGTTCTTGATGTTTGTGTGTCCTTGGTGTGTTTGTGTTATTGGTGTTTTTGTGTTCTTGGTGTATGTGTGTTCTTCAGATTACAGAATGCATGCCCCAAAATGTATTTTGTAACGTATTCCGTTACGTTACTGAATGAGAGTAACGTATTCTGAATACTTTGGATTACTTAAGATATTATCATGCTTTTTACAACTACATGGGTGTACTATTGTAGTATTGCTGTGTGATTTATCACTATTACTGAAGGTCTTCATGGTCTTGAGGTTTTTTGTGTTCTTGATGTTTGTGTGTTCTTGGTGTTTGTATGTTCTTGATGTTTTTGTGTTCTTGGTGTTTGTGTGTTCTTGGTGTTTTTGTGTTCTTGATGTTTGTGTGTTCTTGGTGTTTGTGTGTTCTTGGTGTTTATGTGTTCTTGGTGTTGGTGTTTTCTTGATGTTTTTTGTTTTGTTGGTGTTTGTGTGTTGTTGGTGTTTGTGTGTTCTTTATGTTTTTGTGTTCTTGGTGATTTTGTGTTCTTGGTGTGTTTGTGTTCTTGATGTTTTTTGTGTTCTTCGTTTTTGTGTCCTTGATGTTTTTGTGTTTGTGATGTTCGTGTGTTCTTGATGTTTTTGTGTTCATGGTGTGTTCGTGTTCTTGATGTTTGTGTGTTCTTGGTGTTTTTGTGTTCTTGGTGTTTTTGTGTTCTTGATTTTTTGTGGTCTGTGTGTTTGTTTTTGATGTTTTTTTGTGTTCTTGGTGTTTGTGGGTTCTTGGTGTTTGTGTGTTCTTGGTGTTTTTGTGTTCTTGATGTTTGTGTGTTCTTGGTGTTTGTGTGTTCTTGGTGTTTATGTGTTCTTGGTGTTGGTGTTTTCTTGATGTTTTTTGTTTTGTTGGTGTTTGTGTGTTGTTGGTGTTTGTGTGTTCTTTATGTTTTTGTGTTCTTGGTGATTTTGTGTTCTTGGTGTGTTTGTGTTCTTGATGTTTTTTGTGTTCTTCGTTTTTGTGTCCTTGATGTTTTTGTGTTTGTGATGTTCGTGTGTTCTTGATGTTTTTGTGTTCATGGTGTGTTCGTGTTCTTGATGTTTGTGTGTTCTTGGTGTTTTTGTGTTCTTGGTGTTTTTGTGTTCTTGATTTTTTGTGGTCTGTGTGTTTGTTTTTGATGTTTTTTTGTGTTCTTGGTGTTTGTGGGTTCTTGGTGTTTGTGTGTTCTTGGTGTGTTGTGTTCTTGATGTTCTTGATGTTTGTGTGTTCTTGATGTTTTTGTGTTTTTGGTGTTCATGTGTTCTTGGTTTTTGTGTGTTCATGGTGTGTTTGTGTTCTTGATATTTGTGTGTTCTTGGTGTTTTTGTGTTCTTGGTATATGTGTGTTCTTCAGATTACAGAATGCATGCCCCAAAATGTATTTTGTAACGTATTCCGTTACGTTACTGAATGAGAGTAACGTAGTCTGAATACTTTGGATTACTTAAGATATTATCATGCTTTTTACAACTACATGGGTGTACTATAGTACTATTGCTGTGTGATTTATTACTATTACTGAAGGTCTTCATGGTCTTGATGTTTTTTGTGTTCTTGGTGTTTGTGTGTTCTTGCTGTTTTTTGTGTTCTTGGTGTTCGTGTATTGTTGGTGTTTGTTTGTTCTTCATGTTTGTGTGTTCTTCATGTTTTTGTGATCTTGGTGTTTGTGTTTTCTTGATGTTTTTGTGTTCTTGGTGGGTTTTTTTGTTCTTGGTGTTTGTGTGTTCTTGGTGTTCAATTCTTCTTGGTGTTCGTGTGTTCTTGGAGTTTTTGTGTACTTGATGTTTTTTGTGTTCTTGGTGTTTGTGTGTTCTTGATGTTTGTGTGTTCTTGATGTTTTTTTGTTCTTGGTGTTTGTGTGTTCTTGATGTTTGTGTGTTCTTGATGTTTTTTTTTGTTCTTGGTGTTTGTGTGTTCTTGGTTTTCATGTGTTCTTGGTGTTTGTGTGTTCTTTGTGTTTTTGTGTTCTTGGTGTTTGTGCGTTCTTGATGTTTTTGTGTTCTTGGTGTTTGTGTGTTCTTGATGTTTTTTGTGTTCTTGGTGTTTTTGTGATCTTGATGCTTTTTGTGTTCTTGGTGTTTTTGTGTTCTTGGTTTTTGTGTGTTCTTGGTGTTTTTGTGTTCTTGGTGTTTTTATGTTCTTGGTGTTTGTGTGTTGTAAATGTTTTTTGTGGTCTTGATGTTTGTGTGTTTTTGGTGTTTTTGTGATCTTGATTTTTTTTGTGCCCTTGGTGTTTTTGTGTTCTTGATGCTTATGTGTTCTTGATTTTTTTTATGTTCTTGGTGTTTTTGTGTTCTTGGTGTTTTTGTGTTCTTTATGTTTTTGTGTTCTTGATGTTTGTGTTCTTGATGTTTTTTTTGTTCTTCGTGTTTTTGTGTTCTTGGTGTTTTTGTGTTCTTTATGTTTTTGTCTTCTTGATGTTTGTGTTTTCTTGATGTTTTTTTATGTTCTTGGTGCTTTTGTGTTTTTGATGTTTGTCTGTTCTTGGTGTTTTTGTGTTCTTTATGCTTTTGTTTTCTTGATGTTTTTCTGTTCTTGATGTTTTTGTGTTCTTGATGTTTGTGTGTTGTTTCTTTTGGGTCGAAAATTGGTCGACGCATCGGGCAGTGGACGACCCGAGGGCTTTTCTCCACTGCCGTCATTAAGGGTTACTGATCATCTTCGCCCTGATTCAGTCGATACTGAGGTTCACTTGCTGTTTCCGTTGCATTTGGAGTTTTTACAGGGTGGGGTTGCTAGCCCCACGCCCAACCCTCCTCCTTTCTCATCCGGGCTTGGGACCGGCAATGGCGTCGAACATTTATGGACGATCTGAGAACTGTCGACATTGCCTGTGACGAAGCTGAAACAGTCGCTGCTGACCGACATCGATGGAGATCACTAGCTGCCCGATGCGCCGCCCGGCGTAGGAGGAACTAAGTCTAAGTAGTAAGTAAGTAAGATATTTGTGTGTTCTTGATGTTTTTTGTGTTCTTGGTGTTTGTGTGTTCTTGATGTTTTTTGTGTTCTTGGTGTTTTTGTGTTCTTGGTGTTTTGTGTTCTTGGTGTTTGTGTGTTCTTGATGTTTTTGTGTTCTTGATGTCTTTGTGTTCTTTTTTTTATGCTGTTGATGTTTGTGTGTTCTTGATGTTTTTTTTGTTCTTCGTGTTTTTGTGTTCTTTATTTTTTGTGGTCTGGGTGTTTGTGTTCTTGATGTTTTTTTGTGTTCTTGGTGTTTTTGTGTTCTTGATGTTTGTGTGTTTTTGATGTTCGTGTGTTCATGGTGTGTTTGTGTGTTCTTGATGTTTTTTGTGTTCTTGGTGTTTTTGTGTTCTTGGTGTTTTTGTGTTCTTGATGTTTGTGTTTTCTTGATGTTTTTTGTGTTCTTGGTGTGTTTGTGTTCTTGATGTTTGTGTTCTTGGTGTGTTTGTGTTCTTGATGCTTGTGTGTTCTTGGTTTTTGTGTGTTCTTGATGTTTTTGTGTTCTTGGTGTTTTTGTGTTCTAGATGTTTTTTGTGTTTTTGGTGTTCGTGTGTTCTTGATGTTTTTGTGTTCTTGATGTTTGTGATTTCTTGGTGTTTTTTGTGTTCTTGGTGTTTATGTGTTCTTGGTGTTTGTGTGTTCTTGGTGCTTGTGTGTTCTTGATGTTTTTTGTGTTCTTGGTGTTTTTGTGTTCTTGATGTTTTTTGTGTTCTTGGTGTTTTTGTGTTCTTGGTGTTTTTGTGTTCTTTATGTTTTTGTGTTCTTGATGTTTGTGTTTTCTTGATGTTTTTTGTGTTCTTGGTGTGTTTGTGTTCTTGATGTTTGTGTTCTTGGTGTGTTTGTGTTCTTGATGCTTGTGTGTTCTTGGTTTTTGTGTGTTCTTGATGTTTTTGTGTTCTTGGTGTTTGTGTGTTCTTGGTGTTTTTGTGTTCTTGATGTTTTTGGTGTTCTTGGTGTTTTTGTGTTCTAGATGTTTTTTGTGTTTTTGGTGTTCGTGTGTTCTTGATGTTTTTGTGTTCTTGGTGTTTTTGTGTTCTTTATGTTTTTGTGTTCTTGATGTTTGTGTTTTCTTGATGTTTTTTGTGTTCTTGGTGTGTTTGTGTTCTTGATGCTTGTGTTCTTGGTGTGTTTGTGTTCTTGATGCTTGTGTGTTCTTGGTTTTTTGTGTTCTTGGTGTTTATGTGTTCTTGGTGTTTGTGTGTTCTTGGTGCTTGTGTGTTCTTGATGTTTTTTGTGTTCTTGGTGTTTTTGTGTTCTTGATGTTTTTTGTGATCTTGTTTGTCATGGTTCTGGGTCATTTTGACCCATCATTTTCTGTTTCTTATGTTTTTGTGTTTTTCTCAATTATGATTTATGTCTGATTCTTTAGCTATCCTGTTTTGACGAGTACTATAAATCGATGTTTCAGTTTTGCTCTGGTCATGAGTTTAATTTGATGTTAATTCTTCTTTAAGTCTCTGTCATCTCTGCGTTCCATGTGTTATATTCTTTCAGCCTGCCTCTCAGTGTCAAGTCTACATCTTTGTGCTTTGTTTTGTGTTTTGTTTTATTTTGATAATCCCAGTCTGATGTCAGTGTGTTCAGTTTTACGTCTCCCCTGTCTCTTTAGTCTAATTTCTCACAGTTGTGTCTCTCTCCTGTTTCCCATTCCCTGATTACTCCCCTGTGTATATAAGCCCTGTGTTCTCCTTTGCTCTCTGTTGTGTTGTTCCCTCACCATGCTGTGCTGGCTTCCGTGCTCCTTGAGTTTCCAGGTTTCCCAGAGTTTTTATTAATAGTTTTTAGTTTCTAATGTGGTTTTGTTTTTTGCAACTTTATGTTTTTGTGGAATTCTTTCTACTGCAATAAAGTAGCCTCTTTCAGTTCGAGTCCTGCGTTTGGGTCTACATCCTGCCTGGGACATTGGTGTTTCTGTGTTCTTTGTGTTTGTGTGCTCTTTGTGTTTGTGTGCGTTCTTATTTTTTTGTGTTCTTAATTTTTTGTGTGTGTGTGTTTTCTTTTAAACACCTTCATGTTAGCTTCCCACACAAACACTTTTGGATCAGCTCTGCCATTTTAAAATCTTTTTATCAACAAACCTCAAGACTCTAAAGTTCCTGTTTGGACAACGATGACATTTTCAAACGTTTGAAATTTGAAATTTAACTTGTATTATTAATACATTTTAATACATTTTAAAAGAAACAGGAGTGTTCTTAAGTTTAGACCATCTCTGTGCTACCCCTTTGCATGTGTTTCACTGTACACGATTCATTTTTTCTGGTTTTCTTTTTCTCTCAGGTTGCTGGTTGTGGAATTTGGAGCTGCAGAGATTTGAGCTGTGCTCCAAAAGTGCATGTTGAAGGTACCTAATGCTTTCATATTATTTACTTTTTCCTTAATACGCAATTTTAGATTTTGAACTCTCTTATTTGGTCTTTTAGGTTATGAATGTGGTGTTGTAAGCTTTGCTCTTTAAACAAACAAATAATCAAAACAAAGATGGATAAGACATTTGCACACAGAAGAAGAGAGGTGATTGAAGAGATGCCATTCATCGCAGAGTTCAAGAGCAGATGGCCGGCCCTCTTCAAAGTACCTGAGGTATGAGTTTGAGTCTTGGTTAAAAACTGGCCGTGAACAGAAAAGTACTGCTACAAAGCTGATGTCACCGAGCTGATGTCTTTTCAGCTTAGTGCAGCTAAATTGTGTTGTGAGAAGGGCAGCTCCAATAGAATGAAAAATTTTGGGAAAACAGGACGTTGCTAACATGATACACGTCAGTTTCCTTTTACAACTAAAGTGCAAAATTTGTGCATTTTGTGATTTTTTTTTTTTTTTTTTTTTTTTTTTTTTTTTTTTTTTTTTTTGTACTGCATGGGTGAGGCACTCTTTTGCAGCCACCTGATTCTGCCGGTCCATCTATAAATGTTTTGGGTGGCATGTTGGAATAACTTATGTCGATTTAAAAATCTTTTTTTTTCCTTTTTTGTAATCGTAATTGATTTTGCACATTCCCATCTGATTAACCAATTCCCCCCCCCCCCCCCCCCCCCCCTTTTTTTTTTTTTCTTTAAATCAAACCTGGACAGCACCAGAACTTTTTGTCTGGGATTAGATCAGGTTTGGTCTGGATTTAGTCCCGTTTTGAGCTGAACTATTTAAAAAATTTATTTTTGAACTTTGTAGATCAATGCGGAGTTCACCCGAATCACCACAGTTCCACTGCTGTCCACATTCATGAGCAGTCTTGACCAGTACTCTGACCAGTTGATGAAGATTCTATGAAAAAAAAGGAGGGGAAACAGCGCGGCGGATCACAGCAGCGTTGTCTGCAATTTCACAGGTATTCTGTCTTGTTAAAATGTTCTGTAACTAATAGATTAGTTGCAGGTTGATCTCAGGTCTGGTTATTAACCTGTATTTTTAACTTTCTTGGGTCATTTCATGCTTGTTCTCTCCTGCGTTATACTTTTCATCTCGCTTTTGGCTTATATTCTGGATTTGGTCCTGACACAAAGCAGAACTAAGTAACTCATGCCCCTAGAGGCCATAAGTGCCGCTGCTGGCATTGTAGCTTTTTTCTTTTCTTTTTTTTTGTTACTCATTAATTGTCCAAAGGAATAATTAGCTACACTGAGAAAAGACAAAGGCAGACAACATTTCACATTTCGCCACAACTCAGTGACACAATAGATTATTTTTTTTCACTCTTGGTATAAATACTGCAAATGTGGTGGTAGCCCACATACCTCATATTAACGTGACAGTGTGTAGTTTTTGTCATTAATTTTTGGAAATCTCTATCAAAATGTTTTTGATTCCTTTGAACAGCACTCCTATGCAACAACACTTTTCTTCCTTCTTTCGGGTGGTACACCACGCTAAAGCTGCATTTTCCACGACCCAATGTATCGCAATCAGTGTAATTGGACTCATAACTTATAATCTTTATGGGTATGAATTGGTAAGCTTCTCATTCTCTAACACAAAATACTACTTGCTTGCAAAAAGCATGTTTAAAATTTACTTAGAAACAATTATGAATTGGTTAAACAACAATAAAAATTGACTTAAGTTCTGTGGGGGTCTCTAAAAACTTCAAAAAAGTAATTGTGCTGCATGTGTTGTTTTGTTTAGAGTTCCCGAATTGAAGTGAAGCGTGAATGCATCCTTAAAGCTGTGATTATATACCTGAATGAGAACCCTGAAAATCTCATCAAAGAGTACATGGTAAGTTTATTTTTAAAGGGATATTCCACCCCTCAGTAAAATTTTGACTGTCATAATTCCCAGAGTTTTGTAAGTTGAAAAATGTATTTTCTAAACAGGCCCCAGGCATTCTCCTGATCTGGCAGCAATCAGTTTTCTTTAAATTAGCTTACAACAATAAAGTGCATGGGAAATACTAGGATTTTGTTTCCATTCACTTACATTGTTTTATGCGAAACTAAAGAAAATGACCCTGGTCAGCAGAATATTGATAATATTATTAATGCATACTCCTTCTGCCCTCTGTCCATGTTTCATGTATCTTCTTCTTGGTCTTTATTTGATAGTCTTAAATCCACATTTTTCTTTGGTCTGTTCTCCTCAGTCTCATTCAGGGATATGTGTAATTAGGGTAGTGTGGACCATTTTAACTAAAATGGAGTGAATAGATAGATGATGCGATGACCAAAATACAACTGATTTAAAATATTTCTGTCCTTTTCAGGCTTTCAACGTGATGGAAGCTGAAGAGCTCGAGAGGATGGATTTGGGTGTTTATAAAATAATCCATGAAGGAGCACAGCCTGATGACTCCCTTGAAGATGTTGGCATCATTATCGAGAGATGCACCGTCTTGCAGGATCTTCACGATGTGGCGAGCGGGTGTGCACTTTTGTTTGGGCTAATTTACTGCCTCAATCTGAGTTACCCAAAGCCACTTCGCTACACATTTGAGTTCTTCCAGAAGGTGCTCATGGGACTGGAAGACAAAAAACTGTCTAACAAAATACAAGTGCTGAAGAACAAACTCTGCCAAAAGGAGACGCAATGACTCTTCTAGATCAAAATGTCCCCCAAAATAAGTGCTCTGTTTCACTGTTTAAAAGTTTATAAATTGTATATATGTTGATCCTTGTTTGTAAATATTTTGTCATAGCTTTTAATATTTAAGAGATTTACTGAATGCTTTTTTTTTTTTTTTTTTTTTTTTTTGATTGTGGAAAAGAAAACATAATTCAGAAACTGAGTTTTTTGAACTGGGGACAAAATTACCCAGATGGATATATTTTCTTGTTTCACAACATTTTCTTTAGTTTGAGTTGCTGTGGTAATTCTGCAGACTGTAGCCATTGCAGACCTACAACTGTACTACACTGCACTGTCACTTAGTTGAAACTGGAAAGTTGTTTCAGATGTTTACATTTTATTTTACACACCATTTAATGTTGCATTATGCAGTGTTGTTTCCCTGTTTAAGCTTTGCCTCATTGAAGGCTTTTGTTCAAGTTGTTAAAGCAACACAATTTATTTTGTATTTACACTTCATATTAGTTCTCGTGTACCAGGTTTCCATTGCAGGTCAAAGATCTTGAGTGTTATAAATGTTAAAGTGTATGTGCAAACAAATGTGAAAAGGTTCTAAGGTTGTCACCTGTACTCAAGTTAAGTACTGGATTTTTGGTCTTAGCATTTAATTAAGAATATTTTGAGATTTGCTATACGCATTTTTTATTGTAAAATTTATTATATAATAGAAAACTTAAAATTCTGAATCAGATTTTTGTAACTGGGGACTAAATCGTTTTTACCTTTTTGTGTCACTTAAATATTTTCTGTAATTGCATTACATACAGTGATTTAAGTGATTTACAATGTCACTTTGTTGAAACTCGGAAAGTTATTTCCAATTTTTAAATTTTGTTCATGAACTTTAAGCATTTAATATTGCCTTATGCGGTGTTGTTCCCTGTAGAAGCTTTGCCTTGTCAAGGCTCACAGTAAATAAAGTTGTTGATGCAGCACCCTTTTTTTGCATTTACACTTTATGTAAGCTTTGGCGTAAGAGTTTTCTATTGAAGTGCAAGGATCTTGAATGTTATAAATGGTAACGTGTGAGCAAGTGTAAAAAGGTTCTTGAGTTGTCACCTGTACTCTGTAGTTAAGTGTCAGACCTTTGCTGAAGACCTCTGAAAGGTCCAAACACCTAATTACAATGTATAGATGACAACTCAGGAACCTTTCTAGACTTGTTTTGTTGATACCTAAACATTTAGCATATAGATGAAACTATTAATTAAATCATAATTAATCAAATTAATTAGGTCCAAAACGCAATCTAAATGGTGCCATTAAATTCAAATTAATATTGTCAATTGAACCTAAAGCAATACAGTTAATAAAATGAACAAAGTGTTTAAATTCTAATTAATGGTGTTAAATAGTAACAATGAAAGGAAAGCTGTTGCTTTTATACAACAATTTCACTTCTGATATACATCACCATTGAAATTGCAGATAACAGCCATATTGATTTATGTTTAATTGACCAGGTTTTGTGGAAAAGATTGCCTTAACTTTGTCAATTAAATCCAACGTTTTATTTCTTAGAGTGTGGAGGCTAAACTTACACCCCAGCCCAGGGGAAACCGGTGTGCAACACAAGGAAAATTAAAAAAAAGAAAAGAAAGGAAAGTGCCCCCACACTCCCTGCTCTCAAGGAAGACGAACCAAAAACTGCCACAGATTTACAACAACCAGTCAGTTTATTAAGTCCCAAAAGGTAGCGGGCGTCAGGGTGAGCATGGCCAAAACAACAAACAAAACTCTCTAGAAATGAAGTGCAACTGGCTTACTTACACGGAAAAACCCCCACCTGCCTCCCTAACCAAAAACAGGAGAAAAGGTTCCAAAAGAAAATGGCTTCTCACCTCTAAATCTACTGAGTAAAAGTATTTACAACTATTTACAACAAAACTATTTACAACACAGCAAAAGCTTCTCATTCCAGAATACAGATTCATATGCAGCCACATGCACAGTTCGTTGGGAACAGGAAGTAGTTGTGAGGCGTGTCCCGGTTCAGAAGGGTCCTCGTTTATAGCCGGCCTCTCCCAGTCCTCCATCAATGGTCAGCCTACACCCAAAACCCACATAACATCAATGACACAGGACACAAACTATGCCGCCCTCTGGTGTGGCCGACAAAGTGCAAAACATCCATAACACTGAATCATAATATACCCCCCTATCCAAGATCAAACTTTTCGTCCTCAACGGGAAGTTTGATTCATGATCTAGACAGCGCATCAGCCATGACATTATCTAAGCCCTTCTTTTAACAGATTTCAATGTTAAAGTCTTGGAGGAGTAAAGACCAGAGCATGAGCCATTGGTTGCTGTTCTGCATCTGAGATAAGAACACGAGGGGGTTATGGTTGGAAAATACAATGGTTAGTAGAGGATTGGACCCAAGGTACACTTCGAAATGCTGCAAGGCGAGCAGCAAAGCTCTAAGCCTCCTTTTCAATCATGCTATAATGTAGCTGGTGTTTTATGAATTAAAAAAAAAACAAAAAAACAGACAGGATGATCAACGCCATGTTCATCCTCCTACAGGAGCATGGCGCCAGCCCCCAAAGCGCTGGCGTCCACCTCGAGCTTGAATGAACATGTAGAGTCAGGGTCAGTAAGTACAGGATCAAACCCGAGGAAACTGACATGTCTCTGACCACACGAACAGTGACTTAGGACTGGCAAGGCTGGTAAACGGGGTTACTACCTCAGAGAAGTTTTTGCAGAAACTACGGTAGTAACCGGCCATGCCTAAAAAACAATGCAGCTCTCAACGCATTTGAGGAGCTGGGAAGTCTAATATTGCCCGCACTTTCGCGGCAAAAGGGAGGACTCAATTCAGTTCAATTCAATTCAAATTTATTTATATAGCGCCAAATCACAACAAAAGGCGCCTCAAGGCGCTTCATAGATACAGAGAAAAACCCAACAATCATATGACCCCCTATAAGCAAGCACTTTGGCGACAGTGGGAAGGAAAAACTCCCTTTTAACAGGAAGAAACCTCCGGCAGAACCAGGCTCAGGGAGGGGCGGCCATCTGCTGTGACCGGTTGGGGTGAGAGAAGGAAGACAGGATAAAAGACATGCTGTGGAAGAGAGACAGAGGTTGATAACAGATATGATTCAATGCAGAGAGGTCTATTAATACATAGTGAGTGAGAAAGGTGACTGGAAAGGAAAAACTCAATGCATCGTGGGAATCCCCCGGCAGCCTACGTCTATTGCAGCATAACTAAGGGAGGATTCAGGGTCACCTGGTCCAGCCCTAACTATATGCTTTAGCAAAAAGGAAAGTTTGAAGCCTAATCTTGAAAGTAGAGATAGTGTCTGTCTCCCGAATCCAAACTGGAAGCTGGTTCCACAGAAGAGGGGCCTGAAAACTGAAGGCTCTCCCTCCCATTCTACTTTTAAATACTCTAGGAACAACAAGTAGGCCTGCAGAGCGAGAGCGAAGTGCTCTAATAGGGTGATATGGTACTACAAGGTCATTAAGATAAGATGGGGCCTGATTATTTAAGATCTTGTATGTGAGGAGCAGGATTTTGAATTCAATTCTGGATTTAACAGGAAGCCAATGAAGGGAAGCCAAAACAGGAGAAATATGCTCTCTCTTTCTAGTCCCTGTCAGGACTCTTGCTGCAGCATTTTGGATTAACTGAAGGCTTTTCAGCGAGTTTTTAGGACATCCTGATAATAATGAATTACAGTAGTCCAGCCTGGAAATAATAAATGCATGATCTAGTTTTTCAGCGTCACTAAGAGACAGGATATTTCTAACTTTAGAGATGTTGCGCAAATGGAAGAACGCAGTCTTACATATTTGTTTAATATGTGCGTTGAAGGACATATCCTGGTCAAAAATGACTCCAAGGTTCCTCACAGCATTACTGGAGGCCAAGGTAATGCCATCCAGAGTAAGAATCTGGTTAGATACCATATTTCTAAGCTTTTCAGGGCCGAGTACAATAATCTCAGTTTTATCTGAAGTAAGAAGCAGAAAGTTAGCGGCCATCCAGGTCTTTATGTCTTTAAGACATTTCTGCAGTTTAACAAATTGGCCTGTGTTGTCTGGCTTCATGGACAGATAGAGCTGGGTGTCATCTGCATAGCAGTGAAAATGTATACTATGTCTTCTAATGATGCTGCCTAAGGGAAGCATGTATAATGTAAACAGAATTGGTCCTAGCACTGAACCCTGTGGAACTCAATAATTAACCTCAGTGTGTGAAGAGGACTCTCCATTTACATGCACAAATTGGAGTCTGTTAGATAGATATGATACAAACCACTGCAGTGCAGTACCTGTAATACCTACAGCATGTTCTAATCGCTCTAATAGGATATTATGATCGACAGTATCGAACACTGCACTGTGGTCTAGCAGGACAAGCACAGAGATGAGTCCACTATCTGAGGCCATAAGAAGATGGTAAATGGTAAATGGTAAATGGCCTGTATTTATATAGCGCTTTTACTAGTCCCTAAGGACCCCAAAGCGCTTTACATATCCAGTCATCCACCCATTCACACACACATTCACACACTGGTGATGGCAAGCTACATTGTAGCCACAGCTGCCCTGGGGCGCACTGACAGAGGCGAGGCTGCCGGACACTGGCGCCACCGAGCCCTCTGACCACCACCAGTAGGCAACGGGTGAAGTGTCTTGCCCAAGGACACAACCAGAGGTGTGGACTCGAGTCACATGACTTGGACTCGAGTCAGACTCGAGTCATTAATTTTATGACTTTAGACTTGACTTGAAAAAATGTTCTAAGACTTGTGACTTGACTTGGACTTTTACACCAATGACTTGGGACTTGAATTGGACTTGAACCGGTTTACTTGAAAAGACTTGATATTTTACCCCAAATATAAAATTTAACATGCATATTATATAGAGATTGAAAATGTGACGTCATTCACGGGTAGAACCGCAAAGGATTCTGGGAACTCGTGGCAAGCGGTACTAGCGCACGCAGGCTTTCAATTAAAATCAGTTACACAGCGATAAAAAGAAACACAAAAAATGGCAAGAAGCCGTTGTATTATTAACTGCAATAGCCGGTCGCATGACAGCCACGGGAAGCCGACGGGTAAAGAGATCGGTTGTTATCGGATTACGTCGTTGAAGAGAAACTGTTCAAGACATGTTTCCGAAGTAACAAAGACGCGACGGGTGGCCTGGATTGCAGCCATTCAAAGATCAAATATAACGTCCCAGAACACTCCAGCTCACAGGTTAGTCTGCTCCAAGCATTTACACGAAGGTCAGTGTTTTTTAGTAGTTAATACGTCATTTTCATAACATAATTAGTGATATAGGTTACAAGCAAGTCTGGCGCTGAACAGAAATTGTCGCGCTATGCTCCTTTGTTTATTGTGCATAAACAGTGAATTGTCCTGACACAATATTGCGTTTCGCTTCTGTTATTATGGTACATTGACAAAAACATATACTTTTATTCACAGGATAAAACAGGTTTTTTGTATCACTAATTGCCCAGTACGATTACAGCATACAATATTGTTGTCACTGCTACATTTCTGTGATGCTACCAGAAATTATTTCCACTGCTAATTAATTACCGTTGAGCTCAAAGGTCCTATTAATAAACGGTTAAGGAATGTGTATTTATGACGACAATTTGTGAGGCTGGTAAACTTATGATACGTACTGTTGTGATATTTTGATACTACAGTTATCATTTACAGGATATTGTTTTGTAGTAATATTATACAGGAGAACTGTTACTCAATAAGGCCCATTTACTAGTTGTTTTTCTCTTTCTCTCTGACCCATGTATTGATGTGTAAGACTCACAGGCTGGTACCCCAAGGTCGAAAATACCACAGAGACGAGACCACTTCCTTACTCCCATCCTCCCTTCCTTATAATTTAGAAAAGAGCTTGTTAAAGGCCAGGTGGTTCGTTTCAGAATTCACTAATGAAAGAACTCTGTATTCTATGTCTAGGAGTGTATTTTGCTGGGATGATCATAAATTGTAGCTGAACTGATAAACTACACAAAGGATACTTCTTTGCTCACAAGGCAGGAAGACGTTTCCTTATTTGGTCTGTACCGGTTTGAACTGAGAACCTGCTGACACACGAACCTTTTTTTCCTCTATATAAGCTGTTATGTACTAAATAAACCTTTGAGTCGATTTGGGAAGGCAACCTGAAGCAGTCTGTGTTTCCTTGTTCTCCCAAGCTACTCCCGACGTCGTAACTAACCCAGCTGAGCGGCATACCTGAGTGTTACTTTGAATAATTAGGAATCTTATAAGGAAAGGACAAAACTCTGCTTATCGGTGCTCACGCCTTGGAGGGAAACCGGGACGGAGATTTTCTCTTCACGTACGATGGTCTTTACTTTCTACACGGTGCATTTCAAGGTCCTGCACCCATCCGTCGGTAAACTGTACCTGGACTTGTTGCAGTGACCTGAAGTTACTAAACTTCATGAGTGTATGCACTCACTCCAAGAACCGTATGATTATAAATATGCATATAAATATGCTACGATGAGATAGCTGACTTCATCTAACTAGCAAATGTTGTCCAGGCTACGTTGGTGATGCAGTTTTTTTTAATATGTATGATATCTTTGTCATGCGATTTTAAAGCCGGTCCTACAACCGCATCCAAGAATAACATGCAGCTTATCTCAGAACTGTCGGTGAAAATTATTCTTGGAGCTAGGTTTAATTGAGCTGCATTTTAAAGAGGTGCAATTTCACAATTTGTGTATATTTTCTAAGTTCACTATTTTGTCATGTGTTGAGAAAAACACAGATTTTAAAATTACATGGTCTAATATTTACATTTAGCATATAACTGCAACATTATTTTTTCGTTTTTTTTTTTTTTTTTAAAGACTCGAAAGGACTTGAAATTCAAAGTTTCAGACTTGTGACTTGACTCGGACTTTTACACCAGTGACTTGAGACTCGACTCTGACTTGCCTGACATTACTTGAGACTTGAGGATAAAGATTGAGACTTACTTGAGACTTGGTCCCACCTCTGGACACAACGACCGAGACTGTCCGAGCCGGGGCTCGAACCGGCAACCTTCCGATTACAAGATCATTTGTAACCTTCACTAAAGCTGTTTCTGTGCTGTGATGAGCTCTGAAACCTGACTGAAACTCTTCAAATAAGCCATTCCTCTGCAGATGATCTGTTAGCTGTTTGACAACTACTCTTTCAAGGATTTTTGATATGAAAGGAAGGTTGGAGATTGGCCTATAATTAGCTAAGACTGCTGGGTCTAGAGGTGGCTTTTTGAGTAAAGGTTTAACTACAGCCAGCTTGAAGGCCTGTGGTACATAGCCAATTATTATTTTTTTTTTTAATTCATATTTTTATTAAGGTTTCAAAAGCAGGCATTCACAGTATGTACATCATGTAAGCATTCTTCATACTTAGGTTATCTGCCTTAAATACTGAAATAGTATTTTAATTTACATCCAAGTCATAAGGGAAGAATACTTACAACGATAGAAGTAATTGAAACCATCACATAATCCGAAAATCAAAAAACAAAAAACAAAACTAACAAACCTAAGAAAAGAGAAAAAACAAAAAAAACAAAACAAAACAAAAAAAAGAAACAAAAAAAAACAAAAAAAACAAAAAAAAAAAAACACGGATGTGTTGGTATGGGGTGATCCTATAAATATATATACATACATCATAATTATTGGTTTGTAATAGTAAAATCTGGCCTATGAGGCGTGATATATTTAACCCAGTTTTCCCAATATGATGTAAATTTCTCCAGCTTGTGGTTAACAGAAGCTGTTATCTTTTCCATGTTATAAATTTCCATTGTGATTTCCATCCATGTACTTATGTTTGGGCTCTCTGGGGATAACCATTTTCTGGTGATATTCTTTTTACAGGCCACCAATAAAATATTTATTAAATGTTTATCATATTTAGGCCATTCCTGAGGTATATATCCAAAGAACATAGTCTTACTCTCGAGAGGTATTTCACGTTTAAAGATATCCTGTAAGGCATTATGTATTTCTCTCCAATAATCCCTCAAGATTGAGCAGTCCCAGAAAATATGGTAATGATTTGCACTTTGATTTCCACAGTTCCTCCAACAAGCAGGGGGGTTATCATCATAATGAGACTTCTGAGAAGGTGTTATAAAGTATCTAATTAGGCACTTCCAGCCAAATTCCCTCCACTTTTGTGAGCTGGTACACATCCACTGATATCTCCATATTGCCGTCCATTCTTCCTCTAATATTTTTATCCCTCCTTCCTTCTCCCATTTTGTTCTAATATATGAAGTCGAATGTGGTTTCAAATCCATTAGACCCTTATAGAGACATGATACAATTCTATCAATAGTTTCTGAGTTATAGCTTTTTATAAACAGTTCCATCAAGCGTGTGTTTATCATTGTTACGTTTCTCATCTTCGTGTCGGCATAGTGCCTTAACTGCAGATATCGATAGAAGTCTTCTTTTTCTAATGAAAATGTTTTTCTAAGCATGTCAAAGCTGAACAATTTTCCATCCTTCATTATACTGCACAGGGCTGTTATGCCCTTACCTGTCCAGTCCTTGAATCTAGAATCCAGTTCATTAGGTTTGAACTCTGAGTCGTAAGCACACCATTTAAGAACTGTAATATTGGTCTCGAGTTTATATTCCTTTATAATAGTTCTCCATGTTTTAAGGGTCCTTTTCACCCACATGTTATCAGTATTTTTTATATAGGTTTGTAAGTTATTGTCAGCTAGAGTTGCCTGAATAGGTATAGACAGCATTTGTTCCTCAATGGTTTTCCATTGGGCAGTGTATGATTGGTTACACCAGCATATTATTGCTCTCATCTGCGCTGCAAAATAATAATATCTGAGGTCAGGGAGGCCCCATCCTCCCTTTTGCTTAGCCAGCTGTAGTGTTTTAAGGCGAACCCTTGGTCTTTTACCTTGCCATATATATCTAGATAACATTTTATCCCACTCATTAAATTGACTTTGGTTAATCTCTATTGGTAGGGTTTGAAATAGATACAAAAATCTTGGCAATACATTCATTTTAATAGAATCAATTCTTGAATTAAAACTAAAGAAAGGAATTAAATTCCATCTTACTATATCTTCCTTTATTTTTTTGTATAAGGGTAGGTAGTTCTGTTCGAATAGTTTTGTAAGGTCTTTCGGTAAATTTATGCCTAAATATTTAAAACACTCCGTTTGCCATACCAGAGAGTAGCTACATTTTATTTCTTCTGGTGGGCTGTAGTTATATGAGAGTAGCTGGGTTTTACCTATATTAATTTTATAGCCTGATAATTGGCCGTATTGTTCAAATGACTGCATCAGCTTGGGTAAAGAATATGTTGGGTGTCCAAGGTAAATCAAAATGTCATCCGCGTAGCAAGCCAGTTTATATTGTGTCCCTTTGATAAAAATTCCCTTAATGTCCTTATTTTGCCTGATGGATTGAGCTAGTGGTTCCAAGTATAGTGCAAAAAGTAACGGTGACCATGCACAGCCCTGTCTAGTGCCCCTTTTTAGGGTAAAACTGTTGGATAGGCATCCATTAATTTTGATCCTGGCTGTAGGATTATCATATAATGCTTGTATCGTTTTAATAATCATATCATGAAAGCCAAATTTATATAGTACCCTGTAGAGGAACTTCCAATTGACAGAGTCAAAGGCTTTTTCAGCGTCTACACTCATCACAATTGCTTTGATTTTGTGTTTTTGTATATGGTCCATAATGTGTAGTGTCTTTCGTATATTGTCCTGTGTTTGGCGTTGATGTATGAAACCTGTTTGATCATTACATATCAGTGTTGGTAGGAACTCTTCTAGCCGTTTGGCCATGATAGATGTGAAAAGTTTATAGTCCACGTTAAGAACAGAGATTGGCCTGAAAGATCCACATTCCATTTTATCTTTGCCTTCTTTTGGTATAACTGAAATAATTGCCTCCTTCCAACTGGGGGGCATTTGTGCCTTTTTCAAAACCCAATTCAATGTAGGCAGTAAGACAGGTATCAGTTCCTTTTTAAATTCTTTATACCACTCTGCCGTGTAACCATCTGGTCCTGGTGATTTACTTAATTTAAGCCTATTAATTGCAGCTTTTAATTCTTCCTCAGTTATATTCATTGTCATTGCTTGATTTTGTTCTTCATCTAGAGTGGGTAAGTCTAGAGAGTTCAGAAAGCTATCCATCTGAGCTTCAGTCCCGCCCGGGGCTTCAGAGTATAGGGTTTTATAAAATCTTTCAAAGGCTTCCTGTATTTCATTTAATTTATTTTTTATCACTTTTGTACTTGGGTCCCTAATTTTATAAATTGTATTTTCCGCTATCTTTTTTTTCAATTTCCACGCCAATATTTTGGTAGATTTAATGCCACTTTCATATTGTCTCTGTTTCAAAAACATTAAATCTTTCTTGATTTCTTGTGTGGCTATATTGTTAATTTCGTTCCTAATGTTTTTGATGTCCCTTAATATATCCTGTGTTAAGTCCCTTTTATGTCTTCTTTCTAATTCCTTTAGTTTCTTACTCAACTCTTCTAATTTTCTATTCTTATCTTTTTTCCTAAATGAAGCTATTGCTATAATTTTCCCTCTTAGTACCGCCTTCAGAGTATCCCATAGTATGGGAGGTGGTACTTCTCCGGTATCATTGAACTCTAAAAAGAGACTAATTTCTGATTTAATTTGTGCCTTGAAAGGTGAATCATTCAATAGACTTGAGTTCAATTTCCATGTATTATTTTTTAACCGTAAGTTAAAATCAATGGATAAATATATTGGTGCATGGTCACTTATATCTATCGTTCCAATTCCACAAGTATATATTTTATCCTTATCTTTACCAAATGTTATAAAATAATCTATCCTTGTATAAAGAGAGTGTGGGGCAGAGTAGTAAGTATAGTCCTTTCTATTAGGAAAAAGGTCTCGCCATATGTCCATTAATCCTACCTCCTCAAAAAGTGCATTCACTTTGATATATGGAGATTTCATATCGTATGTTTTCTTGCTAGACGAGTCTAATTTTGGCTGCAGGTGTATATTTAAATCCCCTCCACAGATCAAAAGGCCTTCTGTTTCTGTTACCATAATATTAATAATCCTTTGGAAGAAGCTAATATCACTCTTTGGTGGGGCATAAACATTTAAGAGGGTGATCAAATTCCCATCTATTTTCCCTTTTACTAGAATAAATCTGCCCTCTTTATCACCCATTTCAGATACTTTTTCAAAGTTTAATTTGCTTGAAATAAGGATTGCAACTCCTCTCCTATGTCCTGATTTGTATGAAGAAAAAAACAGATTAGTAAAACCCATTCTCTTTAATTTTACGTGCTCCTTATCTGTCATGTGGGTCTCCTGTAAGTAGACTATATGGGCTTGTTCTGCTTTCACTTTAGTTAGGATTTTAGTACGTTTAATTGGATTTAACAGCCCATTAACATTGAAAGATATAAATTTTACTTTATCACTAGCCATATGTAATCAGCGTATGTCCATAAAGCAAGTAAAATTAAACTTATCAGATCTACTCCCTAAACAGACAAACATATCAAACATAAACATCAAATACAGAGAAAAAAAACAAACAAAAAACTGTGATTCCAAGGCTGGGGTCTCTAAGAAATGACCCTGTGTAGAGCTAGAGAAAACGTCTAGCTGTGGAGGAAAGCCTCTCCCATATATGGGCTGAGGGCCCCCATCATGGCACTTGAGGCGGCAGAAAACAAAGTCGTTGTTCATTTCACAAAAAGTGTGTCCTTATGTGTCTCTCGCTTATATCTGTGTAGTCTCATCCAATTGGGGTAAAGATATTCTCACAAAACATCTTGAAATATATTTAACACCACGTATTTTTACCTCATTTTAACGTCCGACAGTACTTATAGCTCCTCTGGCGAGGGCATGATCTGTCTTCTGAAGGTTCGCAGTCTCGCCCTGATATCTTTCTCTCGCTCGTCGTCTGTCCCTCGCTGAGTTGGACCTCTCGTGGTTTCCCAGGCGGTACGGGACAGCTGCTCGACCAGACTCTCCTTCGGTGTAGTCACATTAACTGGAAGTCCTCTGTCCTTCATGTCTGTAGTCGCCTCCTCCGCCGTCTGATACAGAACTATTCCATCCTCATAAAACACTCGTAGTTTTGCCGGGAACGGAGTATGGAAGCGGATGTTTTTCTGCTTTAACACCCGCTTCGCCTCTACGTACTCCTTTCTCTTCTGCAGTACTACTGGAGGGTAGTCATGGTCAAAGAATATCAATTTCCCATTCAGAAAAACTTTCTTCTTTTCCCAAGCTCTACGTAGGATCTCTTCTTTAACCCTATAGCGGAGAAATTTGACTATTATTGATCGCGTTTTATCTTGCCTGTCTCCGGCGGGTCTTAAAGCCAGCGCCCGATGTGCTCTCTCGATGCCAAACTCCTCGTTAGGGTTTATCTCCAGAGTGTCCCGCAGTAGTTTTTCCACAAAGTCCACCATAGACGAGCCCTCGGCTCCTTCCGGGACATTATAGATCCTTAAATTTTTTCGTTGGGATCTTCCTTCATAGTCAAGTAGCTTATTTTCTTGTTGATGCATGACTTTTATCATCTTATTCAGAGTCTGTTCCAAGTTTTGAACACGGTCTTCCACTTTTTCAATTCGTACCTCTGCCTCTGTTATTTTTTGATTAACGCTGGTAATCTCTGATTTAATATCAGTTAATTGTTCTTTTATGTCTTTTCGGAAGTCCCGAATCTCCTCCAGGATTTTTGTCAAACTTACGTCGGCACTTGAGAGAGCTGGGTTAGCATTAGCTTCGCCTTCTTGTCCCTTCGTAAGAGAGCTGCTCCTCAAATTTTCTGCATCTGCAGTTTCTGCTGCGGTGGTTTCTTTGTTTGCACGCGTCTTCCCCATTCTTGCCCCTCTCATCTATTCGAGTATTATTTGTAGGTCTAGTATTTGATGTTCTGAAGGGACGAAATAACTATTTTCGCGAGGGAGCTATTGCTTTAGCCTGCCATTCGGGATGGTGACGTCACCGGAACCCATATAGCCAATTATTAGAGATAGGTTGATCATGATCGAAGAATTAATTAATGGCAGGACTTCTTTGAGCAGTTTTGTAGGAATGGGGTCTAAAAGACACGTTGATGGTTTGGAGGAAGTAATTATTGAAGTTACTCAGAAAGATCAATTGGAGAAAAAGAGTCTAACTTAACATCAATGGTACTAAGAGTAGCTGTAGATAATATTACATCTGTGGGATGATTATTGGTAATTTTTTCTCTAATGATAAAAATTTTATTTGTGAAGAAGTTCATGAAGTCATTACTAGTTAACTTTAAAGGGATGGTTGGCTCAGTAGAGCTCTGACTTTTTGTCAGCCTGGCTACAGAGCTGAAGAGAAACCTGGGGTTGTTCTTATTTTCTTCAATCAGTGATGAATAGCAAGATGTTCTGGCTTTGCGGAGGGCTTTCTTATAAAGCAGCAAACTATTTCTCCAGGCTAAATGATGATCCTCTAAATTTGTGACACGCCATTTCCTCTCCAGATTACGAGTCAACTGCTTTAGGCTACGTGTTTGAGAATTATACCACGGAGTCAGGTACTTCTGATTAGAGACCTTAGTTTTCACTGGAGCTACAGTATCCAGAGTCGTACGTAGTGAGGAGGTGAAATTATTAACAAGATAATCGACCTCTGTTGGAGTAGCGTTCAGATAGCTGCTCTGCTCTGTGTTGGAACAGGGCATTGAAGATGATAACAGTGGGCGGATTATATTCTTAAACTTAGTTACAGCGCTTTCAGAAAGACATCTACTGTGATGAAGTCTACTCTCCAATTCTGTGTAATCCTTTATTGTAAATGTAAATGTTATCAGGAAATGATCAGACAGGAGAGGGTTTGCAGGAAACACTGTTAAATGTTCAGTTTCTATGCCATATGTTAAAACAAGATCTAGAGTGTGATTAAAGTGGTGGGTGGGTTCTTTTACATTTTGAGAGAAACCAATTGAGTCTAATAACAGATTAAATGCCATGTTGAGGCTGTCATTTTTAGCGTCTACATGGATGTTAAAATTACCCACAATAATTATTTTATCTGAGCTCAGAACTAAATTAGATATAAAGTCTGAGAAATCAGACAGAAACTCTGTGTAAGGCCCAGGTGGACGATAGATGATAACAAGTAAGACTGGTTTCTGAGTTTCACAGCTGGGGTGGACAATGTTAAGCATCAGGCTTTCAAATGAATTAAAAGTCTGTCTTGGTCTTTCATTAATTAATAGGCTGGTGTGAAAAATTGCTGCCACACCGCCCCCTCGGCCTGTGCTAGTTAGAATGACTCGGGGGTGTTGATTCATTTAAACTAACATAATCATCCTGCTGCAACCAGGTTCCTGTAAGGCAGAGTAAATCAATTTGTTGATCAATTATTAAGTCATGTACTAACAGAGACTTGGAGGAGAGAGACCTAATATTTAATAATCCACATTTCACTGTTTTACTCTTTGGTTCAGATGTGGATACTGTATTGTTCTTTCTTTGTAATTGTTTATTTTTAAGTTGTTTGTTGCTGGTTTTTAGTTTGTTTTTTGTCCTTTTTTGACAGTCTCTATGGAGATGGGGTTTTTTTTGGGGGGGGGGGGGGGGGTGTGTAGCAGGAGGAGAGAAGCTGCAGAGAGGCGTGCAAGACTGCAACTCTGCTTCCTGGTCCCAACTCTGTGTCGCGGGGTCCTCTTTTAATCCTCTCCCGGACAACAAACACAGGCGTAGTCGGTAAGGTCTTTTAGTGTGGATAATTTATTTAGCCGGCCTCCCCAGTGCACAGAAAATTATTTACAGCAAATAGAATTGACTTGGGTCAGTGTCAACAAAACGTCTGTATACCCGACCCAGCCTGCATGTTACCCTCCTTGTAACAGCTCACTGGACTCTCTCTCCCACCCCGTATGACCTGTCTCTTATATCCCGTAGCCCCTCCCCCTAGACGTAACAATCATTTCTTTATTATTACTTTAATCCTCACTGTCCCCCCTCAGCTTCTTTCCCACTGTAGTCTCACAACACACATGTATATACAGACTCTTAGGCAACTTCCAATCAGCCTACAATGTTTCACAAAACATTAAAACAATCCAAACAAAGGATGCAGTTCACGTGATCGTCCAAGCCCACGTGAACCCATTATTTAAACCCCGGAACACCATACCATCGGCTTGCATCATCCCGCATCATTGAAGATCACAGCGCGTCTCCTCGACCGACTTTATTAACAAGGTGAGGGGAAATAAGTTGGCCACCCTCTATGCTGCTCCAAATCCCCCCCCCCCTTCACCCCTTTTTGTTTATTGGTGTCTGTTAGAACTAATGGTGGCGGTGCGTATATGCGCCCCGATCAGCTGTCTGCGGCTGGGCGATGTAACGCCGTCACATCATCCCCTTCCACCCGGAGGTGGCCGATGTGCGGCAACCTGGAAAGATAATCTGCCACCACATTGAGCTTGCCTGGTCTATGACGGATGGTGAATCTGAAAGGCTGCAGTGACAGGTACCAGCGGGTGAGTCGACTGTTATGATCCTTCATGGACTGGATCCAAGTGAGCGCTCGGTGATCGGTTTCCAGCTCAAACTCTCTTCCAAGTAAATAATACCTGAGCTTGTCCAACGCCCACTTAATAGCTAAGGCCTCTTTTTCCACCGTCGAGTAGTTGGTCTCCCGTGGCAGCAGCTTGCAGCTTAAGTATAGGACTGGATGTTCCTCTCCAGGGTCCCCTTGAGCCAGCACTGCTCCCAGGCCACTTTTGGAGGCATCCACCTGGACCAAAAACCTCTTTTTGAAGTCCGGGCTCCAGAGAACTGGGGTCGTACACAGGCAGGTTTTCAGCCCCTGGAAAGCTTGTTCACATTCTGCGGTCCATATGACCGGATTCCGTTGGTTCTTACCGGTCAACGCAGTAAGAGGGGCCGCAATGGTTGCAAACTGGGGCACAAACCTTCGGTACCAACCAACCAGCCCCAGGAAAGACCGGACCTCCCCTCGATTCGGGGCATGGGGTAAGCATCAAACTCAGAAATGGCATTAAGCTTCCGGAAGTCAATGCAGATACGTAGGGAGCCATCTTTCTTGAAGATAATGACCACCGGGCTACACCATTCAGAGCAGGATGGCTCGATCACTCCCAGCTCCAGCATCTGCTCCACCTCCTGTCGCAGCTTACCCACTAAGTGTTGTGGAACCCGGTATGGCCGTTGGCGGATGGGATGTCTCTCCTTTAGCCGTATCACATGTTCCACCAAGGTAGTCCTGCCAGGGTTAGCTGAACACAGCGATGGAGTCTCCCGGAAGATTTCCAGTAGCTCAGCAGCCTGCTGTAAGGTCAGATGAGCCAGTACCGGAGACATTGGATCGACTCCCTGCTCAGGTTCGCGCTGTCCTTCTCTGGGCACTCCCCTGGCCATCAGTGCCTCCATTGGGGCCTGATGGGGCTGCTCCGCCCATTCCTTCAGGAGGTTCACATGGTACGTTTGCTTCTGTTTCCTTCTCTCCGGATGATGAACCTCATAAGTCACGGGTCCCATTCTGCGCAGAATGGTGTAGGGGCCTTGCCATTTCGCCAGCAGTTTACTGTTGGATGAGGGGAGAAGTAACAACACTTTTTGACCGGGCTGGAATTCACGTTGCCGGGCCTGTTGGTCATACCAGATCTTCTGGCTTCGTTGAGCATCTCGCAGGTTGACTTCGGCCTCTGCCTGGTATCTCCCCAACCGATCTCTCATCTCCAGCACAAACTGCACCACTCCTTTCTCATTTTGAGCCGAAGCAGGAGTCTCCCAACACTTCCGGAGGAGATCCAAGGGCCCCTGCACGTCCCAACCATAGAGTAGCTCGAATGGTGAGAAACCAGTGGAAGCCTGGGGAACTTCTCTGTACGCGAACAGCAGGAAAGGTAGCCACTGGTCCCAGTCTTTCCCAGTGTCTGACACAAACTTCTGCAACATCCTCTTCAAAGTTTGGTTGAACCTCTCCACCAACCCATCTGTCTGTGGATGGTAAGGTGACGTCCTGATGGCAGAAATGCCTAGCTGCTTGTGGAAGAGCTGCATCAACTTAGAGGTAAAGTTAGTCCCTTGGTCAGTCAAAATCTCATCTGGTATCCCCACCCGGGAAAACAACTGTACCAGTGCACGCAGAACATTAGGTGCCGTGAGCGCACGCAACGGGACCGCTTCTGGAAAACGGGTCGCATAATCACACACCACCAAAATGTACTGATGACCCCGGCTACTTTTTACCAGCGGACCCACAATATCCATAGCTATCCTACGGAAGGGTGTGGAGATGATTGGAAGGGGCTGTAGCAAGGCCCGGTCCGATTTGCGGGCTGGACATGTTTTCTGACATACAGGGCATGTACGGCAATAATTTTGGACATCAGTGTACATCGACGGCCAAAAGAAACGAGAGCTAACTCGCAGATAAGTTTTTTGGCGACCCAAATGACCTGCCCAGGGGAGGGTGTGTGCTAAGTGCAAAATGAGGGATTTACAACTAGCAGGAATCACAAGCCGTTGGTGGTCCCCGTCAACTGCATACAACACATTTTTATCAAGAATAAACTTCTCTTTCCCTCCCCATTTCCCCGTTCCTCCTTCAATCACATTAGCGAACAACACATTTAACGTTTCATCCTCCCTTTGCAACACAGAGATATTTTCGGGCACATCCCATTTCATGTTCTTAGTGTCCGGCTCTTTTGACCATAGCTGCTTCTCAAAGCGGCGTTGGCGGCGAGATTTTCCTGGCCCTTTCGTGCCACCATCGCACAGACTACTGTCAAAGTCTGGCAGGGGTTGGCATTCAGCCTTCGCCCGGGCCCTAGTGACCACCGGGCCTAACACATTCACTTTAACCTTCCCCGCTTCCCCCCTCTCAGTCTCTGTGGCCCGTTCTTCTTTTTCTTGCAACAAATCCATAAGCACAGGCAAGTCCATCCCCAGAATAACCTCTACCGGCAAATTCTGTACCACCCCAACTGACAATAGGTATGGCTGTTCATTAATAGTCACTGTTACTTCCACCTTTGGGTATGGGTGTTTATCACCATGCACACATAACACTTCTTCTTGTCTGCTGTAATCCACACAGTTCACTGGTACCAAGCTTTGCTTAATTAATGACATGAAACTACCAGTGTCCAGCAAAGCAGTAACCTGCTGACCATTTACTATCACTTTTTTATAGCGTTGCACATCCACTGGCTGGACCCTTGTAGGCTCCGCCTCCAGTCGGGGTGCATAGCAGGCCCCCGTGACTTTGGCCTTCCGAATAGGGCACACCGAGGCTTTATGGCCTGGCTGCTGGCAATAATAACAAAGAAAGTCCTTACCCGCTCCTCGTAGATTAGATACCTTGGGGATCCCGGGTGGCTCGGGGTTGCTCTCCCTCTTCAAAAACCCCGACGATGGCAGTGGTGGTCGCTGTGGCGTCCCAGACGAGCGTGCAGGTGGTGCTCCTTTACGCGCGTTGATGTACTGTGACACCAGCTTAGCAGCGGCCAGTCCATCTGCTGGCTCATGCTCCCTCACCCAGGTCCTCACCTCCCCTGGCAGTACTCGAATTAACTGCTCCAAGATGATCGCTTCTCCCATCTCGTCCTTCGTGTGCTGCTCTGGTCGGAGCCAGCGTCGATAAAGTCCTTTCAGGCGATAATAGGTCTCGGTGGGGCTCTCACCAGGTGGAATTATATTAGAGCGAAACCGCTGCCGATACGTTTCCGGTGAAATGTCAAATTTAATTAACAAGGCAGTTTTGAGATCTTCATACCGATGGGCTCTTTCTTCATCCATTGCAGTATAGGCCTCCAACGCCTTCCCCGCTAGCAGTGGAACTAGCCGACAGGCCCATTCGCTCTCTGGCCATCTCCATGTTCTGGCCACCCGCTCAAAACGCAACAAATAGTTCTCAATATCTTCCCCCATCTGATAAGGCGGGATCTTCGGCCCCGCCGATCGCCTCCACTCTCCCCCTGACGGGTCGATACTGCTAATCCCTCCTTGGGACTGACGAGAGGGAACCTCCGCTGGCGACTCCCCGTATTCCCTCTGCCGCGCCGGTGTAGGCAGTACCATTCGGGGGCTGCTTGCTGTTGCCGTGCTTGGCGTAGCCGTTGCTGCCGTGGTGCTAGCTCCAGCTAGTGCGGGACCTGGGCTTTGCTGACCAGCCACATCTGCGGGCAGCGGCGCATTAGGAGGGAAAACGGTCCTCAGTCCCCTGAGTTCTGCCAATAACACCGTCTCTCTCCTTTGCTGTCCCGCCAGGAAGTCCCTCATCATCGCAATCAGTTCTCCATCACGTGCTGCGGTCGAGGTTGTAGGCAACTCCGGACCAATCCTGCCGGAAATCTCCTCCTCCTCTGCTGAAGAAGACGACGCCGGCACTGTGTCCCACGCCAGCTCCTCTGCTGTCTTCTCCCCCGGAAGCTCATGCTGCTGGGACCGCAGCCCTGTGCGCTTCGCTGGGAGGCGCGTTTTCCTCTTCCGACTAGCCATCCCACTCCTGACACCATATGTCGCGGGGTCCTCTTTTAATCCTCTCCCGGACAACAAACACAGGCGCAGTCGGTAAGGTCTTTTAGTGTGGATAATTTATTTAGCCGGCCTCCCCAGTGCACAGAAAATTATTTACAGCAAATAGAATTGACTTGGGTCAGTGTCAACAAAACGTCTGTATACCCGACCCAGCCTGCATGTTACCCTCCTTGTAACAGCTCACTGGACTCTCTCTCCCACCCCGTATGACCTGTCTCTTATATCCCGTAGCCCCTCCCCCTAGACGTAACAATCATTTCTTTATTATTACTTTAATCCTCACTGTCCCCCCTCAGCTTCTTTCCCACTGTAGTCTCACAACACACATGTATATACAGACTCTTAGGCAACTTCCAATCAGCCTACAATGTTTCACAAAACATTAAAACAATCCAAACAAAGGATGCAGTTCACGTGATCGTCCAAGCCCACGTGAACCCATTATTTAAACCCCGGAACACCATACCATCGGCTTGCATCATCCCGCATCATTGAAGATCACAGCGCGTCTCCTCGACCGACTTTATTAACAAGGTAAGGGGAAATAAGTTGGCCACCCTCTATGCTGCTCCAAATCCCCCCCCCTTCACCCCTTTTTGTTTATTGGTGTCTGTTAGAACTAATGGTGGCGGTGCGTATATGCGCCCCGATCAGCTGTCTGCGGCTGGGCGATGTAACTCCGTCACATCTGGATAGTCATATTTTGGACTCGACACTGTCCTACTTGCTTGCCTAGGTAGGTTACAACAGCCTTTCCAAACTGACATTTAGCCAAGTTTAGTGTCAGAGAGGGATCACACAGGTGGTCAAATATTTCGCTAAGGGTTTTGAGGTGTTCAGTCCAGGTGGATGAATAGGCCACTATATCATCCGAATACACTTCAAAATTCCGGACTCCACGTAACACAGTTTTCATCAGTCGCTGGAATGTGACTGGGGCATTTCTTAACCCGAACGGCATGACAGTGTAGTGCAAAAAATTATCAGGTGTAACAAAGGCACTGATTTCGGCGCACGTTTAGTTAACAGAACTTGCCAGTATCCCTGTGGATGTGAGCGCATCTTGATGTGTTATTGGCTGCTTTGGAACATTGGAGCGTTACACCGCTACACGTTACACTGCTACACGTTACACTGCTACACGTTACACAGCGTTTTACACCCTAAACATGTGTTTAGGGTGTAAAACCTTGTGATAGATTCTCAGGCATTGCTTCTTTATAAAAACAGCTTTTCTTGGAGGAGGTTATCAGTCGAACAAATCTATACCTTCATATGTGAAAACTAAGTGATGGAGGAGCTCTGTGGTGGAGCTGCTGCGCCTGAGGTGTAAAATCCGACGAAGGCCTCTGCCCCCTGCTGGCCAAAAAAACTTGAAGGAACCCGACCTAGCAGCTAGAAACCACAGTAAGAAGAGGTGAGAGGAGTTGACTGCCTCCACCTTCCACAGCAGACTCACGTGAGTCAACTCTGCATGTCGGGCTGACTCCGCCTCCGAGGCCAGCATCCTGTGGTGAGGCTGTTAGAGCGCTTCACCCTGCTTCTCCTGCCTGCATATTGTCTCCTTTCTTGCCGTCGGCCTGTGATTATCTTCCCTCCACTGACGTTCAGCGTCTGATGCCGGAGGTGCTCAGGAGCAGCAGCGTTGCCATCATCTGTCACGGCCCTGCTGCGCCCTGTGTTTACGCTCAGTGGGAGCTGCTCTTTGGTATTCAGTGGCGGCGATGGCGACAGCGGCAGGAGTTCGGTCAGCGGGCTGTCGCTTTAGCTCGCTCACACCGCCTGAACGCACAAACACGCTGACAGAGAGAGTGTTTATGCACATTTACACATGATGCAATACATGAAGTGTGTGTCTGTGCGTGTGCATATGTGTGTGTGTGTATGTGAGAGAAAGAGTGTTTGATGTGTTGCAGTCACAGCAGGAGGCAGAAAGGCCTGCAGTGTTTGTCAGGATGCGTGCGCACCTGTATGTGTCATGACATTGACACAAGTGGAGGAGAACCAAGTGATGCAAGTCGGAATTTCACCACATTGATACTACATGATTGCTGATTGATGAGGTAATATTTAATAGATCACAGAAACTCAAAAACACCATAAGCCAGTTTTAAAGAAAGCGCTGTGAATCTGCACCAACCGCTAAAAGCGTCCCCCTTCACCTGTGTTCCACCTCTAAGCTGAGCTTCATCAAATTTGTGCTGGTGTTCCGCATTCCTCCGCCTTGGCTCTCGCTTCAGGGGAAACAGTAGCTATTACTTCAAGTAAAATAATAATAAGAAATGCAATTCCATTATAAAAGAATATTTTCATTTCACTTCATTTATATGCATTAAAGCCCAAATTTAAAAAACAAACAAACAGACTCTCCTGTTATTAGTGTTCCCTGTAACTAAACACTGAAAACAGCCAGACACAGTCATTTAACATCAGAGCCAATACTTAGCTCAAGCCTGTATCATTAGTGAAGCAGCTAATGTCAGCTAACATTAGCCAGAAGAAGTCTAGTTTTATCTAATAAAGCCTGTCTGACCAAACAGGGCGTTGATAATTGGGTTAAAACTATGGGTGATATCAGCAGGACATTTGAATCTGATCCACTTTCTTCTGGCTAATGTTGACTGACCTGCTAGCATGAACTGGAAACTAACATCCTTTAAATTACTGCCATCTTGTGACGGCAGTTGGAAATTGTCTCTGGAAGCAGGGCTCCATGTTAAGCATCTGTCGTTTTGATAGCACGTGTGTGTCCAGTTAACAGTGGCTAGTTTACATGTATGTTTTATGAATAAATGTCTGTTCTTTGATGAGAAACCGATGCTAACCACTGACCACAGAGTAGTTAGAAGCTTAAACACCTGCAGAAGTAATATTATTCCATTTAACACTTTCACTAATTTTATGAAAGAAACGCATAATTACTCACAGAAAGGTGAGGATGTCCATGCAAAGCGCAGCAAGACATACAAGTCTGTCAGCATACAAGAATAGCATGAAAGAATAAAAGATCGGCAGCATAAAACCATGAAAAGGCGTTTTAATCTGGTCCAGTTTGTTAAACAGTGGAGGAAGATCATCATCAGGTTGCACGCTGCTGTTATAACGGCGTGTGCGCGTTATACACACTGCAGCAGGTGTGTGTGAATGCGAGTGCATGCGGCAGTGTTTGCAGCACCAAAGCCTCTGGGAGCTAAATGAAGATAAGGGGATGAAAACGAGGTGGGGGTGTTGGTGGTGGAGGTGGAGGTGGGAGGGCTAAATCTGCAGCTGCAGACTCACATGCTTTCTGACTGCTCTCCATCCACATTTTGTCTTTCATATCTGTATGCAAACACGCTGTAGCTGTCCTGGTGATGAAAGGAAATCGCTTTGATTGCTTCTGTATAATTTTTTGTTGCGAGTAGAACAATACAGGCTGCCAGCTTTGGTGTTGATGCAGTGTAGGTGTAGAGAACAACCATTTAAAGTCATTCTGCTGCTGATGAAAAACACTGGATTCTCAGTTTTCTTACTTTGTAGTTCTGAGAATCTGAAAAAAAAAAAGAATCTCACTCTATTTGTCTCTGCTTTTATGGTCTTTACAATCATTTGGAAATGCAAGGTTTTCACCTGACACCATGTACTAGTGCTCCAGTGTGAAATGTTCCCACAGTGTCTGCTGGCCTTGGATGATTCAATAATACATTCATCTTCACACAAAGGGAAAGTTTACATTTTGTAGCTGAAAATCCTGAATAGAAACAAAGGAAGAAATCTTATTTTTTTTCATTGAATTAGAAAAAGTAAAGTGTGGAATCTTTACCAAGAGAGAAACTCTGAACAGAATCAGCAGTTTGTTGTTGTGCCGAAGTTAACTCTGCTTTATAGCTGCTGAAGTCTGTTTCTGTCAATTTCATGAATATCCAAAGACTGTGCACTGATTATGTAGATTATTATGAAGACAATAATTAATTATTATGATTTATAAAATAAAGATCTTATTATCAGCAGCCAGTTAACACAATAAACCTCTGGACCGTGTTTGTGCTGTTGGAGCATTTATGATTACATCATGTGACCAATATACCAATACAGTATATGGCCATTGTACTAACAGAGCGTCCAGCAGAAACTGGATGTTACTGAGTGTTGATTAGCCGGAGTTAATTCCAGCTGACAATTTGGTACATTATGGCACATTTCTGACTCCCAAAATTCAAGATAGTGGTAACCAAAACTCTAATTTCACTGGCTGGGCCCACGTCCTCATTTTAGGTTTGACAGCGTTTCAGTAGGTAAATGTGAATGCTTGGACATGAATTGAGCTGCGGTTTGGGGAAGGCCTCGAAGGAGACTGGCGATGGCTCCCGGGCCTGGCAGATCCCCATGTACTAAATAGGAGTAAAGAAGTTAAAGAATTGAAAAGGGGAGAGAGGGAGGGTGGGGCACGTAAGTGAGAATGAACAGCTTGCAGAACTGGGGGAACCTATATAGATGAGAACCGGAAGGAGCGTATTTGGAGCTGTGGTCCCGCTCCTGAAATTCCGATAAATAATCCAAATGATAAATCCACAATCAGTGGGTTACATCATGGTAGCCATGTACATTGTTTAAGTACAGTCTGTCCCCAGGAGGTGCAAAAACAAAAAAACTAAATAAAAGTGTGGCAGCTCAGTTCTGTAGTTTTGTCAGACCCTGGAAGTCTCTGCTGATGCAGTGCATGTATTTTAAGTATTCAAAGATAAAAGCCACAGTGGATGTATTGCTTTTATTGTCTGCCTCCTGCCTGTCAACTGTAATTATATAGCAGTCACAGCATCAGTCCTGAGCGCTCAGAAACACATTTAAAAACTGGACTGTATCCATAACTACCACCTAGACTATGTGTGTGTCAGAGGAAATATTTATGTGTGCGGGTGAAATAGCTCCTATTAGAGCTGTGGGTTGAGATAAAGGTGAAAAATAAAGTGCATGTAGAGACAGGGATGGAGGGAGTCTAGAAGACAGACAGAAAGACGAGCGGCAGATAGACAGCGAGATAGAAAGGTAGGTTGGCTTTGCATAAACTCTGTAGGGACACAAGGGTAGTATTAAAAAAGTTAAAAGAGAAAACCTAATTAATGTTATCTGAGCGTCCCCACGGAGGGAGTCGAAATTAAATTAAATTAAATCAATGTCAGCTCGGAGGAGGCAGCGAGAAAGTCTCCAATTACAGCTCAGAGCTTTGTTACCTAACCAACATGTCTCACACTGATACCGCCTCTCAGGTGTGCTTCTTCGTGTGTGTGTGTGTGTGCGTGTGTGTGTGTGTGTGTGTGTGTGTGTGTGTGTGTGTGTGTGTGTGTGTGCATGTGTGTGAAGACAAACATAAAACAGAATGCCGAAGCAGCAGCAGGAACAAGAGTTTGCTGAGAAAAGGTGCAGAAGGCGTTTTTTCTCTTTTAGAAGAGCAGTGAGCTCGTGCAGCTGGAACATCAGCTGTTCAGGTAATAACAGAAGAAATGTCAGCAGGTTGATGGATAAGACACAACGTACTCTATTTATCTGCAAATTTGGCAAAATCCTGGAAAATTGCTGCCTACTTACAGCCTGAGCTAATCCAAAGGATAAAGAAGGTCATGGACATGAGCTTGTGGGGGTTTTTTTCAGCCTGGTGTCTCCCGTAAATTTCAGTAAAACTTACAGGTAGGGATGGGTACCGGTATCCGGTGCCATGATGGCACCGGTTCTGACATAAACGGTAGTAACCAGACCAAAAAGCAGCGCACATTTCGGTGCTTTATTTCGGTGCTTTTTTTTCCTGAGCTGTGATACACTTTAGATTCTAGCCAATCATTTTATGTTTCCGAGGATAGTAGGCGGGCCCAGGTACGTACATTCTTTTAGAGCAGAGCTACAGATTTAAAAACGCCCAAGGCGAAGCGGTCGAATTCTGGCTGTACTTCACAGCAAAAGATGCAAACTCAGCAGCCTGCAACAAGTGCTTTAAGCTGATACTGTGATACTGTGCAAAGGAGGTAACACCTCGATTCCGATGAAACACCTGGCAACGCATAGCGTTTTTTTTTTAACCCTTTAAGACCTACCATAGAACCAAGTCCGCCAGAGCTTATAGTATATTTTTACATGCTGTGGAGCCATTTTTTGGAGCATTTCAAGTTGCTATACATCAATACAACCATTATAGCCCAAATTTTAATAATATGTCTGCATTAAGTGCATAGAAATTACCTAAATTGCAAAAAAGTGCAATAAACTACAAAAAAATTGAAAATCGTTTTTGATTTTTTAACATATTTCTAGTTAGAGAAATTTAAGAGGCTTATCCCTCAAAACTGTAAATACAAAAAAGTTGCACAAACTAGTTTCCCACCAAAGGAAATTTATTTTAAGTGTCTTCATAGTTTTATTTTTGAGATACACCAATTTTCATATACTGCAGGAAAAACGAAAAAATATATTATAGTGCAAATTTGCAAAATAACAGCATATGCATCACAGTAAACTATTTCCAGCAGTGCAATAGGAGTCCTCAGCATCCCAGAAATGACACAGAAAGTCATAAAGTCAAACATAACTTTGAAAAACACAAGTATAGGCTCATAAGGCCACGATGGTAAAAAACTACATTTCCACAAAATGACGTCACTTCCGGTTTCGGGCAGGTCATGCGGTCATGTGATAGTTCATGCCGATGGACGTAGGAAGTGTTACAAACAGCTGATCGGATTGGCAAAGCGTGTTTCTGGAATATTATGTTTTTGTTGCTGCAAGTGCTTTTTATGCAGTTTTTGCAAAGCTATATGTGGAAGGAAACTGTGACCAAGGACAAGCTGATGGCATAAGATGTAAGTACAACTCCTCCGGTTTCATATGCAAAAGAAAATTATTGCGCTAGCTTACGTGGTTGCAGTGCTACCGGGATTTAAAAATAGTTACGCAAAATGGAGCATGCCCGCTCCGACTGGCTTTAAAGGGTTAAAAGCAGAGAAATGTGCCATATTTGATAGCTTGCTGCGAGACCTCACACCGAGCACATCTATTGCGGGTGTGGTGCCTGTTATTGGATGTTAGCAACATCCCCCAAAAACCCGAAGATTAGAGTCCTGGCCCCTAGCCCTGCCAGTGTAGCAGAAATGATGACAGATGATGATGGCAGCAGCAGCCGTTCTTCTCTGTGTGAGTAGCTTAATGTTGTTCGTGTGTAGGGTTGCCAACCGTCCCTTAAAAAACGGAATCGTCCCATATTTCGAAACAAAAGTACAAGTCCCGTATTGAGCTAATAAGGGACGCAGTTTGTCCCGTAATAGGCAAGGCAAGGCAAGGCAAGTTTATTTGTATAGCACAATTCAACAACAAGGTGATTCAAAGTGCTTTACAGAGACATTAGAAACAAGAACAAATAAAAAGCATGATTTAAAATTGATTACAGCCCAGCATTAGAGCAGCAATGTGATAATCAAAAGTAGTCTATAACTTTTAATGGAATTAACGCTTTGTTTGAAAACATAATTCCCAGCCCCTCTCCTGCTTTGTGACCAATGAGCTGACAGCACACTTATGACAATTCGAGTATGACAAGTCAGATTACCGCTTATCTCATTGGTCGAGGAAAGGTCGCTTACGGAGAAAATACTGGAAGACAACAGATGACCACAACAAGAAGCATGGCCAACAGGGAAACAAACGCCAACACTGCGGTGCAAGTCTCGGACGACAGTAAACCTAAAGCTGGGCAGACACTGTGCGATTTTCAAACTGCACGATTGACTCGCAGGGGTTAGAAGTTGGTAGGTCACGATGCAGGGTCTCACCCGATGCTCTGATGCGACCTGAGTGCTCACACTGTGCCTCCATAAAATGAAGGTTATAACAGAAAATCTGTCGCTCTCTCTCTCTCTCTGTCTTTCACTCACACAGACACACCACCACCATCAACTTTGCTAAATTGCTAATGAAAAACATTGATCAGGCAGCTGTGATTGAGCAGCAATGTAGATCCAACTATTTTCACGGTTGTTGTGGTCGTGATAATTTTGTCATGCCACATCGAAAAGGCTCGGATGAGCTTTCCAAAGTTCTACAAGTTGTGCCTCCATCGCTTGTGTCCAGATCACACGCTGCACAGCCGTGCTGCACCGTCTTTTTCACTGACGTTTACCTGTTTGCGCGTGAGCAGTGTGAGCGGCTCACGAGCGATTGATGATCGGGAGCTGCTCGAGGTGTTAATCGCTTCTCGTTACCCCACGTATACTACACGATGCACGATGAAGGCCAAAATTGGGCCGATCACCAAATCGGTCGCACGACTCAAAAATCAGCTCAAAATGGGCCAAAAATCGCACAGTGTAAGCCCAGCATTAGAGCAGCAATGTTTGTTCCCCTCAGAGAAAGAAAAAAAAGGCTGCAAAAGTACAGGGAGGAATGAGAAAAGGGAAACACCTGGCTGGAAAAATGCACGATAACACCTATAAAACGCACTGCACAGTGTGCCGGCGCACTTTTTCCATAGGCATGCTTCTAATGGTGGGCACATGAAGAACATAAGGGGCGTGAAAGCTTGGGGAACCCTTAACCAATTTTTTGTCCACCAGGCCACGGCAGAAGCAGATATGGTATGTAAACATTGGTTTGTTTTTTTAAACCCTCTGGTTAAGGTTAATATGGGCATGTGCAGTGAATATCAGCGCTATGTGGCCAGAAGTGTGATAATATAATTTATTTTGTGTAATAAACAACTGCAAGGATAGATGATTACAACAAATAGATGACTAATACATAAAAGTAATACATAGATGAATAATGATGATGAGTTATGATGCGTAATCATGGGAACAAGCGGGTTTACAAACAGGAGCAGCTGATTAGCATTAGAAAAGCTGAAATAATACCTCAACTGAAGCCAATTGTACTAAATGCACTATATGTGCACTGTTACAAGAATATTTTTGTTCTATTGCTTTCTATTAATTTATATAATTTTAAGTTAAGCAGGACAGAGTTCTTTTAAAGAAAGATTTACTTATATTCTCAAAAGTTAAGCATAACAGGCTTCTGTTTAAGAAAGAGACCTGTTTTACTGTGTTAATGTTGTCATTTTGAGCTAAAAATAAATGGCTAAATGATCATTTGTTTCACATATGGTCATATCACAAAGAAAATGCATCTGCTTAAATCAAATTCAAGTCAAATGGTTAAAAAATAATTTCACACACAAAAAAAAAGAGCTACCACACTGGGAAGGGTGAAGACAACTGGGTTGCCCGGCCCTGGCCACGAGGTGTCCCTTATTTATTTTTCAGGGAGTTGGCAACCCTATTCGTATGTAATTTACGTTGAGTAGGCTAACCACGTTATTAAATTAATGCATGTAAGGTGAACTAGCAAACATCATCATAGCTACATTCGGCTGTCTTCTTGTTTGATGGCAGATGCTCCCTTCACCCTGGCCAAAAAGGCTAAAATGACCAAAGAAAAAGTGGGAAACAGCTAAACATGAGAGGTTTAGGACAAAGTTTGTGTTTTTTCCATTGTTTAAGCACTGCTTCCAGCCAAGAGTGATACCATATATGCCCTATAGCTGCAGAAAAGGCTAACATTGTTATCTTTTTACAAAAAAACAGCTGAACATGAGAGGTTTTAGGACCAATTTTGTGTTCTCCATTCTTTAAGCACTGGTTTGAGCACCGTTTAAGCACCGGTATCGGATAAAACCTAAACGATACCCATCCCTATTTACAGGTGTAAAAAGGTCTCTGTAGAGGCGAGCTCCATCTACTCTACCTATGTGAAATTTGGTCGTGATTAAGCAGTGTATTCCTTGTATCATTTTCCCCAGGAATGTTTTCCACTCCCTTGCCTGGGATTCTGAGGTGTTCCCAGACCAGATCCAGCAGTTTCTTAGTCTACCTCTGAGCTTTGCATGCCCGCCAGATTCTGACACAGAGAGAAGAAAGTCACACAATAGAGAGAGTCATTAAAGGTTTGCTTGTCTGAGTGTTGAGCCGTGATAGACTGTAGGGAAACGCGTCCTCATCATACTGAACATGAGCAGCGTCTGTAGAGTGGGAGGGAGACGGTTAGGTATGCTTTGTTTATTAAAGGGCAGTAACTGAAAGGGTTTGCAGGATGAGGTCTTATTTGAGAGTCCAAGCAAGCAGAGCTCAGGAGGAGGTACCAGTGGGCAGTGGAGATCTGTGAAGAGTGGGCAGTCAGGTGAGTGGCAGGTAAGCCTTAAAATCCACCAGGGGCATTTGCCTGTGTGGGTGACCAAAGCTTGAGACCAGTCAGAAACTGTGCCGGCCTCTTTTACCTGCAGTCTTGTTCTTCTGGTCAATACTGAGATATCATGAACACAGAAGACTGAATGATTCAAAGGCTCACTTTACTGTTACAGGATTTCCTCGGCCTGTCTGTAGGGCTCACAGGAAACTTGTGTCTTATCTGTATATTATCTGTATATAATCTGCTCTTATTGCACTTACTGCTTTTGCACTTATGATTAGATGCAAACTGTATTTTGTTACCCTGTATTTATACATGTGTAATGACAATAAAATTGAATCCTTATCCTAATCCTTGTATCTGAATCTGTTCACTTTGGTCATTATTGAGAGCTCAGGATGACAATTGAGGTAACATTTAAGCTTCACTTTAGTCCAGCACAGCGCTCACATTACCACTGACCCTGCAGATCCACTGTCCAGATCCCAAAATTCATAAACTGCTCCCTTTGGGGGCAACGACTCTTATTCCACCGTGTTCCAGCGAACCACAGCTTTATCCACATCACTTCACGCTTGGTGCAAACTGAGGTGGATTCTGACTAAGCCAGCAGAAGCACATCGCCTGAAAATAAAAGCAAAGGCCTTTCTCTGAACGAGACACTGTCCACTCACCCAATCAGATCCGTCATTATCACAAACACACAACACACAACACTGCATCAACGGGACTCTTCACAAAAGGAGTCCACCTCTTCTTCAGCTCATATTCTCAGCAAATTTAGATCAGTCAAAGCAGAGAGGAAAAATCTCCTCTTTGGCCTCAGAGTTTGTCAGCCTAAAGGAACTAAAACAAGAAGGTCATCAGTCTTTATGTAAGCTAGCACCTTTGGTGGTCTGAATCTGATTGAGTTTCAGTTTGTGATACTAAGCACATTTAACATTCCCCGCAAAGGACACTTAACCAGAGGGAAGTGTTTTAGATTCATAATGATGAAGATGATGATAATTATTAACATATTATTACTCTTTCAGTCATCCTTCTGAGCTCCATGTGATGTCCTTATGCTAAAGTAGCATAATTTTCTGATTCAAATGTGATTTAACATGATCTGAGATTTAATTTCAGATTCAGTTTGGAGGAGAATTGATTTAGCGTGCAAGGTGGATATTAAACCTGCAGAGAAGTTGACGCTGGATGTCTGCAGCTTCAGATATAATTACACCTTAATTAAATGAACAAAGCTGAGTGTGAGGTACTGTAAAAGCAAGGAAAAGGTGAGAGTGGAGGGGTGGCGAGGATTCAGATGTGACGAATCAGACGCAGGTCACCATAAAGTAATGAAGACGATTACAGCAAAGCAGCCTGGGAGGCCTCTCAGAAGACCTGACTCGGGTGACGGCACGAGGGTTAAGTCTGATCTTCATGGTCAGAGTTCAGTAAAGATCCATTTCTGTCCTCCACACATATAATCTGCACAAACTGACCACTGAGGCTCGTTACTGGACCTCAGGATAGCCTTACAAGACCTAGAAATGTAAAAGGTTCATATTTGGACTGTTTTCTGGATTTAAAGAGTCATTTCAAATGTTTTAACTGAGAAAATGTACCATTTAAATAAAAATATGAGCTCATTCGAAGCAACTACAGGGCCATTCTTGGACTCTCACTGGAGAGTCTACTGCGAAGATATACTCCAAAATCATGTCCAAAACTCGAAAACGGAAAGATCGCGTTAAGTTACAAAGAGCAGAAGGTGGAAACGCTCACCACTGTTGTGTCATAAAAAATCTAATGATCAATTTTGACGTTTAAAGAGTTTAGATCGATCAGTTGTTTACATCACTCAACACAAGCAGAACTGCATTACAAAATCAGAAGACACATCGTCCACATTCAGAAGCACATCTCTGTATAGTGACTGGTTATGGGCCCAAAATGTGGTCATAAATATTTTGTACTTGTAAATCGGTTTTGTATGTGTAAAAAAATTTGTGTGTGGACTTAGCCAAAAAAAACCCCCTGCAAGTTACAAGTACGAATTTTGACCCTAGTTTTCTTCCTTTCATCTGATTGGTCAATGGATTGTTACATCACAAATGTAACAATCCAATCAGAGAACAGATGGGTTTGGCTGTCGGAGGGGCGCTTTTTTTGAACTGCAGGTCTTTGAAGGGAATAAATGCCCTTTTACATGCCAACCCAGCGTTTTCCTTCATCACCACGAAGGAAAACAGTCTGTGGTCGTCCGAGTTTGGTGATTTTTGTGTCACAGGTCTACGTGTTTAATACAGGGACTTCCACAGCCTTTTCAACAGCGCTGCGGACCGTGGGGTGGGGGCGGGCAGTGTTTTGGAAATGACAGTCTTCATTACAAAACACTGCCTGCCCCCGCTTTCTTCGTTATGAATTAGCATACATGTTTTTATTGAACATTTGAAGAACCAGCAAAAAAACCCAAACTCTTGTAGAGGACATAAAGTCAGAGATAGAAAAGACAAGGAGCAGGTGCATCTAGTACAGGTAGAGCTGCTGCAAAAACCCACAGAGCCCAGCAGCCAGTGCAACAAATTCTGGATCCTTTGCTTTTAGTTAGCATTAGCAGCACATCCTGCGTCCCATGTGAAAGGACTTTTATGCTGCGCACTGTGACTCACAGCAATGGTCCCGGGTCAGCCCTGACTTTGTGTTAAACTAATCCTAAAGTAATAATGGTATTTCTAACCACTGATATACCACAACTTTACCCTTTCAACAACTGCTGAAAATTAGTCGACCTAGCTGCTACCCTTCAAGGACCTGCAGTTCAAAAAAGCGCCCCTCTGACAGCCAAACCCATCTTTTTTTTTTTACACATACAAATCTCTTTTACGCACACACAAATTTTTTTTACACATACAAATCTTTTTTACGCACACACAAATTTTTTTTACACATACAAATCTTTTTTACGCACACACAAATTTTTTTACACATACAAATCTTTTTTACACACACACAATGTCATGGTCCGTGGTCCTGTGTCTGTGGAATGCGTGATGCTCGGGTAGCCACACCCCCGGGCTGGGCCATCACCAGCACACCTGCTCTCCATCACGGTGATTACACGGAGATCCACTTAATCCGGCGCTGACGGATGCTCCACGCCAGTCCGTTAGTCATCCCCACAGTGGTAACCAGACTTCCACGAAAAGTGTGCGTTCTCTTCTGCTTGGAACTTTGTTTAACCTGCCTACTTCTGTCCAGGTTTCTACTCGGCGTCTGCTACCTGCCTGTCCTCCGACTGGATCTCGCGGTGCTCACCCGGCCCACTCGCCATTCCCACGGACTTCCTGCCCCCACGGACTGCCACACTTCCCTCCCGAGCTCCCACGGTCCCGTTCTATCGTAAGCCCCTACTCTAACTCAGTCCTGATATGTTTTCCCCGCTTCCTGGCTCCCTAGTAATCATCTCCCCTTTCTATTGCAGCCCCCCGCCGTCCCGATCCCGGCTTCCTCGTGTCATTGTTTCCCCGGGTTTTTAGTTTCTGTTTTGCTCTCTAATTTCCCCGGGTCGCCTTTCGTTGTTTCAATAAAGTGTCTTTCTGTTAGCTCGGAGTCTGCGCCTGGATCCTTTCGTGCCCGCGCACCACGGCCCATGACAGACAAATTTTTTTACACATACAAATCTTTTTTACACACACACAAATTTTTTTTAAACATACAAATCCTGATTTACAAGTACAAAATATTTATGACCACATTTTGAGCCCATAACTGGTCTTATGATTTAAACAGGCAAATGTTCAGCATTCAAACTACAGGTGAAGAATAGTCAAACCAGAGGTTTCCCCCTTTATGTCGAGATCAGCTAGTCAAGTACACATCTACACAGCATGTTAACAAACCGTGAAAAAAGCCACACAAAAAAATGAATGATTGCTGGTAAGGGTTTCTATACATTAGTATTTACGAAGGGTATGTTGTGACTTACCTTCAAAATTACAGTGGTCCCTCGCTATAACGCGGTTCACCTTTCACCTCGCTGTTTCGCAGATTTTTTATTGCAAGTTTGCATGCTTATTTTTTAAGTCACATTGTGTCCTGCGTCCTGATCACTGCAGACGATCTCCTCCATGACATCTCTCCTGTACAGTACAGAATCGCTGCATCGATCGCTAGCAGTGTGACTCTGAAGTCAAAATATCGACAAGTCGATGAACATCATTTACAGATATATTGGGTAAATGCCCAAGACATCTATAGAAATGTAGATCGCCGCTTGATTCATTCATTTGCTTAACTTGTTTTGGACCGTAAACAGGGACGAATAGGACACCGGAAACAAAGCTCCCCACAGGAGTTTCCCCCCCGGAAGTAGCATATGCTAACGTGCACATAGTCAATTACGAAAAATAGAGAGAGCATAGCCTAACATATGAAACAGGAAAAGACCGCTGTGTAATCCCTTTATTTCAACAAAGTAACACTATTCTGAATATCACCTTTTAAAACGGTAACTGTAAGAATACAGTTACTCATATTTTGTATTTTAAATACGTAATGCTGGTACATGTATTACGTTACTCCCCAACACTCATTCTTACATTGAGTGTAACGATAAGTAAATAACTAGGCACAGGAAACTTAAAAGAAGATAGGAGGATGCAATAGAGACAACAAGGAAGACAGGGCTATTTATACACATGGATGATGGCAGAAAAATTAAACCCAGCTGAAAGTAATGTAGTTAAGTAGATTTTGGGGTAGACTTTTACGTGATGTCCTTGAATGCAGCGCACCTTTCCAGCTGATAATTAGAGGCCTTATAAGAAACGGCTGCGCTTCACTACCACACGGAGGCATTTGGCAGTCCGTTCCCATCCAAAGTGGCCAAGAGCGTTAAGCGGTTAAGCATTGTAGAGCGGTTTGATTTCTCCAGGAAAGCTGCTCATTTCAGTATTGCCCTTTAGAGAGTGGATTGTGCCACACTGCTGTAGCCATGTTGTCATTTTGCAAACGTTTATGGACTGGCCTTAACTGACTCCGGGTTTTATGGTCTTTTACTCTGAATTGTTTGATATATTTTAATCATGTTTTTATAAACCATAACTGTACCTTAGGGAGTATTTGTTTCGTTTATATCTCTTTTACTGATTTGTTTAATGTTTTATATGTTTTGTTGTTTTGTTGCTTTAGTGGAGGTCATTTATGTCCACTGTGAGCGACCATCTTTGAACAGAGGCGGTGGCCTACGACATCAACTATGCATCTATAATCCAGTTTTGAGATCCCTTCCCAGACGCCTTAACACCCACTCACACCCTGGGCCATCTGACCTCAGGAAATCACATTATAGGGTGGGTCCAGGTTTCACAATGAGCTCATCCGAAACCCTGGCTGATTGTGACCTACTCCCGTTTTCACACAATGGCTCATGTGATTAGGTAGAGGATCATCAGGGGTCCTTTTGTCCCTCTTTGGGGAGAAACTCCCACAGGGGTTTAAATCTGGGACTCTCTACCATTTGACCATTTGAAGAAGCTTCTTGGATGAGAGGTGTAACATCTTCAAGCAACTTTTTTAAGTTGCTTGAAGACGCTTTTCTTTCCAAGCTCCTTAGACTACAATGACCTGGATGACTGAGAACCTTCACAGATATATTTCCTGGGGTGTAACTCCCTCCCCAGGTGGCATTGTCAACATCCCTTAGTCACCTTCACTGGTTATCCCTTCGCACCTTATAATCTTGTGCGCCTCATGTATGAGTTCTGATGCTTACTGCCCTCGAACTGATTTTTACTGAAGTTGGGCTAGCTGGTATATAATAATGTGCTACGTGATCGCTAGCGACACACCTATGTTAGCATAACATAAACACAGTGAAGCTGGAGGAGGAACACTAACTTTTTTCCACTCCATAAAAGTTAATGTGAGGGTTCCCTATGGTTAGGGACAAATGCAATCGCATGGCAGGATGCTATGAAGGGACCAAAGTTCAGTCAGGAGAAAAACTGAAATAATTCATCAACAATATGAGGTTAGTCATTATTATACTGCAACAACATGGGAATAGAGCAGCTGCGAGAGAATTCAACATTAATGAATCGGAAGTGGAGGAAGCAAGCAGAATGAGTTGAGTAAAGTTTGACTTATCTGATTTTGTTTTGCTTAATGCGCTTTATAATCCAGTGTGCCTTATGTATGAAAACGGACCTGTTCGTGGACAGTGCGGCTTATAATTCGGTGTGTTTTGTGGACCGAAAATTATGGTATCTAAAGTGTGTTCTCACTACATCTTCCAGAAACTAGTGTAAGTAATCCCAGCCAGATTTATCTGAAAACAGCCTAAGAGCCATGCTTCGGGTTTAAATAGATAAAGCTACCTCTCCGTTGAGTCTTATCATATGTCTGTATTATCAGTGGCATGAAAACCTGTTGTTCCTGTTCTGACAGCACTAAGAATCAACATGTCAGTAAGACAAGCTTATACACCATTAGCTGCTTTTCTGCTTCACTTCCTCACTGATTTTGTTGTATGGCACCATAAGTGACTCCTCATAAAAAGCTAATGACTATGTGCAGGCAAAAGCATTCAGACAGTTTAATTACAGAGTAACGTGCAGCTACAATACATTCTGTATGTCTTCAGCCTGAAAAAGGTAAGACTCAATGAAGCTTTTAACACTTAAACTCCCAGAGACCAGACCAAGAGCGATGATGCTGCTGGGTGTTTGGCTCTACAGTGGTCCACAAGCACTGCACAGCAGACGTTAAAGAGACACGATGCCTTTTTCTTATCTGGACGGCTAATATAGGAGAGGGTTGATGAAACTCTGAGTGAAATTTTAACTTCAGCAGGGGATGACCATTACTGCTCATTCAGTGTTGATATGCTGCTCACACTGGGGACATTTACAGCTCAGTGAAGCTGTGAGGATGTGTTGAGGCTCCAAGTCTGGTCCTCATCCATGACTCTGGAATCTAAGAGTCTTCTTCACAAGTGAGGGAAGAAAGCAGGTGGGGCATCTACAGTTACGTGATAAAGAGAGAGTTGAGCGTGAAGGTGAAGCTGTTGATTTACCCTCACTGATGGAGCTCTGGGTAATGACCAAAAGAATGTATCTGAAGACACAAGTGGCAGAAATGAGTTTCCTCTGATGGGTGAAGGCAATCGAGTACGGCTGCTACTCCTCCACATCAAAAGTGGTTCCGCATCTGGAAGCAGCAGGATGCCTTCTTGGACTTTATTCGTATTTCAGCAGACATAGTCACCATATATTAGGTAACAATACAATACAACAGTCTGTTATCAACGTTGACGTAGTTTTTCTGTTTTCAGAGTCACCTTTGGCCTGGAGTCACACAGCTTCTGATAAGGGGAGAGTGATTTGGGCCAGATTTGGATTGCTATTGATCACATTGTAAACCTCTGGCCTTGCTTTCCCCACAGTGAGCGCTGATTCCTCCTCTAATGACTGTGGGTGTGATTCACTTCATAGCTCGCCTCCGTAATTGTCCCCCACTAATGTTGTCCAATCACTCTATCTCGGATGTATCCTCTGACTTCACCTCATTAATCAGTGTTAATTATAAATGCCTTTTCTAGTGGCTGTTGTAATTGAATTAGTGCCAGGAGACCAAGGTAAAAGAGGTCAGCGTTGCAGCAAGTTCGGGTTTGTGCTGCTGCACAAGAGGGAAAAAAGAGCAACAAAAGAGAGAGAGAGGCAGAGAAGAGCAATCAGAGAGATGAAGTTTTAACGAGAAATAGGAATGAAGGCGTGGATAAGTAGAGGGCATGTAACAGGGAGGGTGATGAGAATGGAAATCATGGCAGACTAATCCTGAGAGCTTGTTGTAAAAGTGATTTCCCAGCAGACTGCATCTGGTTTGAATTGTCACACTTTCTCCACTTAATTTTCACACACAGGAATATTTCTTTTTACCATCCAATATTTGCCTCTTGCTTGAGTCTGTGGCACAGAGCAGTTCCTGTTCAGACATCATGATATAGATTCTGTGGGTTTCGTCTTAGTCTATTTCAGTCTGTTGTAGAAAGAAAATGCAAAGCTTCTTTGTAGGAGCTGTTATCTCAAACGCCTCTTGTGCCTTGTGATGTGAGGGTGATTGTGTTGCAGCCAAGCCAGTGCCACTGCAGAAACTCCTCCACTGTTTGTGAAATCTGGCATTGGCCAGCATTCTGCTGCAGGCTGCAATTTCAAGAACATCCAGACAGCATGCTCAGAAAACTTCTAATGAACCCAGCTCACTACTTTAATGTCACAACAAGTCAATGAGATCTCTGATAATAGGCTGTTAATGGCTGCTAATCAACACAAACACCTATTTATAAATGCATCTGTCCACCTCTCTGTGGTCATGGTATTCCAGTCATGCCTCTGCCTAACAAAACCCAGGACATTTCAAGTACAAACAAAAAGGATAATCTCCTCACTGTGTTCTGGGTCCAGACGATGTCTGGAAAAGCATCAATGAAGGGGACTCAGGAGGACCTGAACCATCTCAGAAGGGTCCTTTTAACATAAAGAGACTCAGCTCTGAACTCCCCTCTGGACATCTGAATGATTACACTCAGACCTCAAAGAAACAGAAAGTTCAAAGCTGCAACACATTGTCCTGGAGCAAGAGCTCACATGGAAAGATAGACAGAAAAAGAAGTAACCTCCAGGGTTAAAAATTAAGCCAACTTGGAAGTGCACTCTGTCAAATTACCTGTTGAGGCTGGCTCCAAAACGGAGTAACGTACTTGGATTTAGAAATGATCAGATTAGATTTGATGGTCACAGGTCAACGTGACTGCAGGGGCCTCTTTCAGCATGATAATCAGGAGTGTTTTAGACATTTTTAGCAACATTTTAAGAAATCAGATCCTTCAAATTTCTTCAAATCTTAATCTCATCTGGGCATCTGTGGAGTGTGCTGGAAAGCAAGCCCAAGCCACAGAGCACCAACCATGAAACTTCACATCCAGCAGATTCCACTCCCTCTGGTTCCGATCTTTGACTTGCTGCCCTCAACAGATGAGACTGTCTTACTCTGAGCAAACTCCACTGGAGGCAGAGTTTTTACAGTTCTGTGACTAATTACTTTCCCTGATGAGATTCATATTTTGTGACAGAAGTCTGCTAATTGCTGTAATCCTCCCTGCAGGTTTCAGAGTAAAATTATAAATGCGGAGTCTTTGTGTTTTGATCCATGTCACCTGAGGTTCACAAAAACCAGGACAGCAGCTTCAGCTCCTGCTCTGAAGGAAAGGCCAACCAAGGGCTAGTCTGAGGAAGCGATGCTGGTTGTTTGCTCCTTTTCCGGTAAAAATACAAATCATTTCTAAATGAGTTGTATTTTTACCGGCTGATGCAGAGCTCCGTGTTCCCTCTGCAGCTCCTTTGATCTGTTTTGGCAAATTTGACATAATGAGGGGGCTGCATGCTGCCCTTTGTGGCAGTGTGCTGGTTGGGTGAACACATCACAAATTGAATGCATTATTTAGTTTATTATAAGGAAGAAGAAGCTGGACATGTTCTTAGCTCAGGCTTCATACTGCTGCTTGGTCCAGTGTTTACATGCACTTCATACTAAAGTATAAATTACCCAGTAGTCTGTAACTTTACTATGAAGAGAGCATCCTGGAGGAAGAAACCTGCATAATTTCACTCGAGATTACAGGGAAACTAATATGAATGTTTTTGAAGAAAAACAAGCAAAAAGGGAGTTTGATCATGTAAATCTTTTTTATCTAGATTTTTGATTCACTACAATTAAATCTGGATGCTTTTTATTATTGACAGTTATTTATTTTTTTTAAGTGAGCTGTGACTTGTGAACTTTGTTTAGATTCTGAAGTGATGCACTAAAAATGCGAGAACTATTGACTCAAACCACTGACTATGGACAGGAGCTAAAAAACCTTTTTACAGATAATTGTGTTCTCACTGAGAACCATTTGCTGGGAGTAAGGGCGCCCTCCGTTTGCGAGGTGCGCCTACTGCTCGCGGCACAGGGAGGAGAGGGCGGGGCGGGGCGGGGGGGGATTCTCTGGCTGGCTGGAGCAGCATCTAATAACCTCCAGGGTTTGATGTTTGATGATTTAACGTCTCACACACAACCTGTCGAAAGGGGAGGGGGGCCGGCTGCTTCCAAATAGAGCACATTTCCTTCATAATGTTATAAATCCAAGCCCATTATGTATTCATGATTTGAATCCTGGGTTGTGCGAAATCCCAGAAATAAACCCTAGACAAAGCATATCTGTGAACTAAGGTGTAGGTCTATTAGGTTATGTTGTGGCAATCCTCGAGTTGGGGGATTTGTGTTCATACTGGAGTGCAAAATTAAAACCAATGGAAGATGGACAAAAAAAGTTCAAAGCCATCAGGTGATCAGTTTAGAAAAAATAAAAAAGAAGAGGAAGGGAGTGTTCGCCCAGGGCGCCAAACAGGCTAGGACCGCCACTGATTCTGAGCTATCTTAATGTAATCTGACATTGCATATTTACCTTATATGTTTAATATATATGTTTTATACATTTAGCTGTTGAATAAAAACTAGAAAAAGTTGCATTTCCTGCGAAAATACTGTGTGAATGCCTTGTAGTGGAATCTGAAAAAAGCAGAAGAAGAACTATCTGCTGAAAACACTGTGTGGAAGCTTTTGTCTTTGTTGAAAACTGCTTTATTTGAAAGGGTAGAGTGAGTGCAAGAGGAGAAGACCTAGGGCATCAGCTACAGGTAGGATTTGAACCTGCGCCACTTGGTCTCAAGGCGGCTGCTTATCTCACCGAGCCAAACTGGTTCTCAGGTGACTGAAACGATATGAAACTGAAATTTTTCCTTAAAAGAGGTGAAGATTCTTAAAATTCTGTTGAAAAGAGCAGAAGAGGCTGAGATTTGTGCTGAGAACAGGTGAAAAAGCTGAAAATTCTGCTGAAAAAAGTGAACTTGTGGAATTTTATGGTAAAAAGACTTGAAGAAACTGAGAATTCTGCTGTAAACAGGCCAAGAAGCTAAAAATTCTGCTGAAAAGACTTGAACTTTCACTGTGATTTTCATAGCTCTTTGTACCTCCGTCGATATGACGAGAGAAGAAACTGCTTCATTTCCAGAGAGGTAAACTTTTATGTGAATGGTGAAGTTAACAAACAAAACCACCGCTATTGGTCTGACACTGGATGGATCTCTCCAAGACTGTTGGAACAACAAAAGTGATGGTTTGGTGTGGTATATGGGGTACAACGATAGTGGGTCCATTCTTCATCAATGGAAACCTCAAGGCCACTGGATATTTGAAATTGCTACATGATGATGTGTTTCCCTCTTTACGCACTGAAGCTGGCACGTTTCCTGAGTTTTCCCAGCAAGATGGTGCACCACCACATTATGGGTGCCAGGTCCGAGCATTCCTAAATGAACAGTTTCCTGGAAAGTGGATTGGTCGTCGTTGGACAGTTGAATGGCCCCCAAGGTCTCCCGATCTGACCCCCTTAGACTTTTATTTTTGGGGTCATCTGAAGGCAATTGGCTATGGTGTGAAGATACGAAATGTGCAGCACCTGAAACTACGGATACTGGATGCCTGTGCTGGCATTTCTGCTGCGGTGTTGCTATCAGTATGTGAAGAGTGGGAGAAGGGGGTTGCATTGACAATCCAACACAATGGTCAACAATTGAACACATTTTATAAGTGGTCAGAAACTTGTAAATATCTCATGAAAGAATGAAGTTACGTTGAAACCAAGCACACCGTTGTTTTTCTTGTGACATTACCAATAAGTTTGATGTGTCACATGGCCCTCTTCCTATTGAAAAAACAAAAGTTGTATCCAAGATGGCCGACTTCTAAATGGCCACCATGGTCACCACCCATCTTGAGGAGTTTGTCCCCTCACATATACTAATGTGCCACAAACAGGACTTTAATATCACCAACCATTCCCATGTTATTACGGTGTATCCATATAAATGGCCCACCCTGTAGAATGGGAGACAGAGCCTTCAGCTTTCAGGCCCCTCTTCTGTGGAACCAGCTTCCAGTTTGGATTCGGGAGACAGACACTATCTCTACTTTTCAGATTAGGCTTAAAACTTTCCTTTTTAACCCTTTAAAGCCAGTCGGAGCGGGCATGCTCCGTTTTGCGTAACTATTTTTAAATCCTGGTAGCTCTGCAACCACGTAAGCTAGCGCAATAATTTTTTTTGCATATGAAACTGGAGGAGTTGTACTTACATCTTATGCCATCAGCTTGTCCTAAGTCACAGTTTCCTTCCACATATAGCTTTGCAAAAACTGCATAAAAAGCACTTGCAGCAACAAAAACATAATATTCCAGAAACACGCTTTGCCGATCCGATCAGCCGTTCGTAACATTTCCTACGTCCATCAGCACGAACTATAGCATGTCCGCCATGTCCTGGCCGAAACCGGAAGTGACGTCATTTTGCGGAAATGTAGTTTTTTTTACCATCAGGGCCTTTTGAGCCTATACTTGTGTTATGTTTGACTTTATGATTTTCTGTGTCGTTTCTGGGATGCTTAGGACTCATGTTGCACTGCTGGAAATAGTTTATTTTGATGCACATGCTGCTTTTTTTGCAAATTTGCATTATAATATTTATTTTCGTTTTTCCAGCAGTATATAAAAGTGTATTTCAAAAATAAAACTATGAAGACACTCAAAATAAATTTCATGTGGTGGGAAACTATTTTGTGCAACTTTTTTGTATTTACAGTTTTGAGGGATAAGCCTCTTAAATTTTCTAACTAGAAATATATGTTAAAAAAGCAAAAACGATTTTAAATTTTTTTGTAGTCTATTGCACTTTTTTGGAATTTATGTAATTACTATGCACTTAATGCATACATATTATTAAAATTTGGGCTATAATGGTTGTATTGATGTATATCAACTTGAAATGCTCCCAAAAAGGGCACTACAACATGTAAAAATATAATATTAGCTCTGGCGGACTTGGTTCTATGGTAGGTCTTAAAGGGTTAATAAAGCATATAATTAGGGCTGGACCAGGTGACCCTGAATCCTACCTTAGTTATGCTGCAATAGACGTAGGCTGCCGGGGGATTCCCATGATGGACTGAGTGTTTCTTCTTCACTCAGTATGTGTTTATACATCTCTGCATTTAATCATTAGTTATTATTAATCTCTGGCTCTCTTCCACAGTGTGTCTTTGTCCTGTCTTCCTTCTCTCACCCCAACCTGTCGCAGCAGATGGCCCCGCCCCTCCCTGAGCCTGGTTCTGCTGGAGGTTTCTTCCTGTTAAAAGGGAGTTTTTCCTTCTCAATGTCACCAAAGTGCTTGCTCAGAGTCTGATTGTTGGGTTTTCTCTGTATTATCATAGTGTCTTTATCTCACAACAGAAAGCATCTAGAGGTGACTGCTGTTGTGATTTGGTGCTGTATAAATAAAGTTTAATTATGTTAATAGAGGTGAGGATAAGTGAGATTCATATACCAGGACATGTGAGTGTATTTCATTATCCTGCCATGGTCTCACTCTGGATATTTTATAGTTGGAAACAAAACATAACTCTGCCACTGATCTCACACAACACTATGATTACATGTATGATTGAGTTTTTCCTTTCCAGTCACCTTTCTCACTCACTATGTGTTAATAGACCTCTCTGCTTTGAATCGTACCTGGTATTAATCTCTGTCTCTCTTCCACACCATGTCTTTTATCCTGTCTTCCTTCTCTCACCCCAACCGGTTGCAGCAGATGGCCGCCCCTCCCTGAGCCTGGTTCTGCCGGAGGTTTTCCTTCCCACTGTTGTCAAAGTTCTTGCTCATAGGGGGTCATATGATTGTTGGGTTTTTCTCTTTATCTATTATTGTAAGATCTACTGTACAATATAAAGCGCCTTGAGGCGACTGTTGTTGTGAAATTGAATTTAATCTAATTGAAATTCTCCGGCTAAGTCCCTCAGAGTGTCCACTATGGAAATAAGCTGACTGTCATGAATGCTTTTTTTTTTTTTTTTTTTAATTTAAAATTGTGATTTTTATTTTGAATCTAATATGTTTAATACAAATTATGCCATCTTCCAATTTATCAAAGCTCTTTTTAGGATAAATAAAGTGATTGTCAGGCTCTTTCACCATCATCTTAGTTCCCTTTTTCGATTAGCAAGGAACAGGCTGTATCTAACATGTCTACTATAAATTGAAGCAAACATCAAGAGGGGATTGATTGTCATGTTTTGCAACAGCCTGGTCATGCACTGTTTAGCATCCAAAACACACTCCCAGTTGCTTAATTCTTCTGAGAAAAGCCCTCGATAACTGATGACCCAAACTGCGTGTCACAAATAACAAAGAAAACAAAGGTTTGCAGCATCGCCACAGATGTTCGCCTGTTTCTGTCTGATTTCTGTGTACTCAGTGTCTGAAGGTGAACTAAAGTTACCTGTGAGGTGGAGGTTTTTAAATAGGGACGGGTGGGTGCTGCCAGCCAGTAGGCCTGTAAATGTTTGCAGCCTGTTCTGGGGAGGTGGATGGAGGGGGGTCTGTTACCACAGTGGTCCAAAAAAAGGCCCATGAGGTGTAATTAGCTGAACCAAACCTTTTTATAAAATACCCCGAATGTTTTGCAGTTCTCTGAAACCTAAAACTCCTGTATAAATGTTACAGATCGCACCGACACGTTGCTTTCCCTGGATGAACACCAGCTTCTTGTAGACTCTGTTTGTACCCCAGAGACATGCCACTGTAACACATCAACCCTTTCGTTGACAATTCAGAGTGTTTATTTTATTTTATTTTATTTTTTTTTCATGAATGCTTTTTGATGCTTACTGCATGCTCTTCATTTTTAGATGTATTAAGCGTACTGTGCTGCAGTGGTTTGAATCATTTTCATCCAACAGGGTATAATTCTTTGTTAATATAAAGAGTCTTCTTCACACTGGAGTTCGTTGGGGTTGTGTACTCAGACTTATACTTTTTTCACTGCAAAAATTTTCATTACCCACCAGATGATACCCAGCGTTATCCATGAACCCAGAGTTCTTCCTTGCCTTTTTCACCAATTGCTGCTCATAGGGAGTCGTCTGACTGTTGGGGTTTGAACTAAAAAAACTGAAGATGTTTGAACAGGCTTTTAGAAATGATAGACTAACCCTCATGACCAAAACTCTGAGTTTCCAACCTCACCTTTACAGGTTAACCACATCTACAGTTCTTTGCTTGCCTGGTCATGTCTGTCTGGCTTTTCAGTCATCAAATCAATAGTCACTTCAAAGTGTATTATACTTTAAGATAAAGACCCTACTATAATACAGAGAACACCCAACATTCAGACAGAGGACAATGAGCTGGAGGCTGAAATGTTTCCATCTGTGAGACTCTCAGCACATGAAGAGGAACCTCTGCTTGTGGTGCATGAATCAACCTGCTGTTGCAGAGAGAGCAGAACCCCTTATAACAGGGGTGGGGGAACTCCAGGCCTCAAGGGTCGGTGTCCTGCAGGTTTTAGATATGTCCTTTATCCAACACAGCTGATTTAAATGGCTAAATTACTTCCTCAAATGGTCTTGAAGTTCTCCAGAGGCCTGATAATGAAGTAATCATTATCACCTAGGGTGATATCTAAAACGTGCAGGACACTAGCGCTTGAGGCCTGGAGTTCCCCACCCCTGTCTTATAGCATAAATGATGGGAAAAAACCAGAAGAGTTATCCAATAAATGATTTTCAGAAAGTTTGTTTGATGATAAACATAGCTCACACACACACACCTGTTGATTGCGCATTCAGCCCCACTAGTTTCACTATGTTTAACATAGGGAAGGAATTCCTTATGTTCTGTCACTAGGTGTATGAAAAGTGATGGACAGACTTCCTCGTCAAAGGAGCTTGCAAAGACTTCCTCAATTTGGGGGAGTCTGTCCATGCTTTTTAAAGATAAAGCAAAATTTTACACCTGTGTTCGCTCACCATGTGTCATTTGGTATTTCTCCCACAAGAAAGCGATGACCATATTAAAGGCCCACGATTGACAGCAACTGACAGGGGCATTCGAAAACAGTAAACAGTCAGTTAATCTTTTAAATCTCATTTAAAAAATCTTTAAAAAAAAATATGAACCTATCGCTATAAAATTATTTTTGTTTCTCGGGTACTTATAAAGATGTTTGTTTCCTATCACTAGTTGGATGTGTTTTTGACCCCCCTCTTATTTCATGATTTGGTTTGTTCCACGTGCACGTGCTCCTGGACTGCAGTAGGATGGCTCCATTAAAAGTGAAGGCTGGGTTTGAAAAAAATGAAAGAGGGACAGGTGGAGTGAAGTGAAGTGAAAGAAACTGCCGCGTGTCCCAGTGGTAGCTAGCTTACTTCCTCACTAACAGGAAGCATGTGCTCGGTGAAGCCTGACCCTTTGTACACGTGTGCACTACGTTACTTACGTGGTGCCACACAGATCACACCTCTAGCTCAGGCTCAGCTGTCCCACTCACATCTCCCCACAGCCACACTGCTGACACTGAACCAGCCCACTGACACCTGAAGAAACAGGGAAGCTCTTTTAACTTAAAACGTGTGTCTGACTGCAGGAGGACCCGTGGGAAATGTATTTTTATTCTACACGCTATTTATTTCATAATAATAATACATTATCCCTATAACCCACATAAACAGAGCAGTTATGGAGACGTGTGTGTTGCTCTGCACATATTTTGCACACGGATTTACTTTGTTTGAACACTAAGATCCAAAGGATTATTTAAGTTATATTTCCCAATACTTAATATTATGAATACAATGTTTTAGCAGTAAAAATACTTTACACCATTTTATAGATGAGAATGAAAAATTATTTCTGTTCAAAGGTTTATGTATATTTAATTTGTATTTTGTGTAAGGTACCAATCAACAGAAATAAAATTTAAAAAAATTAATAAAATTATAGTATTGTTATCATTAAAATAATTAAAAGCATATATCTCATCAACCTTGCATGAAATCATTAATTCTATTTATCCATTTTTCATGTCTGCACAGTGTTTGTGTGTGGTGCCCAAAAGTGATATTATTATTTATGTCCCATATCTCTGGTGGCACCCCTGGTGCTAAATGACAGAAAACAGACACAAAATGACTCAAACTCAAATTTATTCAGTTACTCATAAAAAACTCAGTCAGTCAGTGTGACCTAAAATTCTTGATCCGGGCTCGATTAAAACAAGTTTTTAGGGTATTGACTCACTGAACAACACCCTCAGTCCAAATAGAAATATGACAACAACAAAAAAAGAGAATAAATGATGCATTCACACAATAAAACGTGTTTGATACTTTCGTATAGTCTGGTCCAGGGGTCGGCAACCTTTCTGATGGCGAGTGCCATTTAAAATTTCCTCAGAAGTCAGTGTGCCATATGATTGCATTAGGAATAAATTTAATAACGCTCTATATGAACAGTTACACAATATATAGAACCACTTTAAAGAATTATATTTGTTTGCAGATGTTGACAGCTATCAGCGAATAATATCAGCTATTTTGAAACAAATCCATAATAACAACTCCATAAAAGCAAATGAACTGCACAACAGACAATACAAATCCTATTTATGGTCTCCTCACAACAATGATAAGAAAAATAAACTAAGTCAATATGGCATGTTTGTTAATACAGAGACACACATGTTAATGTGATCTCTGGTCTCCCACTCAGAGACACAGGTCTCCAAATGTCCAGCATTCAGACGGCTACCTGAGGACTCATGTGAGAGAAAATCTGCTCACACAGACATGTAGAGCCAAATACTGTCAATAAGGCCTCTGCAATGTTCTGAAGACAGTTAAACTTGTCAGGCAGTGATGTCCAGCAGGTGAAAATGCAAGCTCCATGAACACGCAAAGCTGTGGATTCCGGCTGCTTCGATGTTGCATTAACTGGCATTAACTCAGCCAGTTAATGCGAGACAAATCTAGCTGCTCATTAAAGATTTCCGCTTTGATCAGAAAATAGAACATTGGTCCATACACCTGAAAGTCCCAAAAATGCATTGTGTCTCGAGTCTACGGATGTATCCGTGTGTTTCCGTGGTGCTGATGCTGTGCTGAGCAGAAAGCTCCTGAAGCTTTTGAAGTGTCGGAATGTGGAAAGTTAACAACGTCCCTCTCACCAGTAGGCCAAGTTATTTTTAGCCAATTACAAGTTGAATCTGGTAGTTGGGTTTGTTAGCTAAGATACCGTCATTAAGAAGAGGCACAACTAATGTGTCTATGCGAGCTGATTTGCGATGTGCACCGCTGGCGCAGCCATTTATTTTTTAATGCACCATCTCAGATTAGTTCACTGCGTGTCGTGCCCAGGGCTGGACTGAGACAAAAAATCGCCCCGGGCATTTTGACTAGAGACCGGCCCACCAGGTACTAAAGCCATAAAGCCTTTGAATGAAAACAAACGCTGTTGTGACAGTGATGTACACAGTCTTGTTGGTATATTAATGATTTCTATACATTTTACATCAGATAAAAACTTTGGTTGTAAGCTTCAGATAATTATTTAATAACAGCAAGACATTTTAAATGAGAATAAGAAAGTATTTCTCTGTGCCCCCTCTCCCTGTTAATGCCCTACCTGGCCCCCCTGGCAAAACTTTGCTAGACCCGCCCCTGCACAGTTACCAGCTGTCAGCTACATAGAAAAGGATCCTGGTGTTATTTGTCTCTCAGAAACAGTTCATAACTTCCCTTCAACTCATTCATGTCACCTAAACCTGTTTCTCCATCACCTGTTCAGCTCTGATGATTCAGTAAGGACATCTCCTGGTTTCATCTTCATGTTTCCCTCTCACCAGATATACAAACCGATATCATGACCAGCAGCTTTACAGCTGTGGCTCCAGCAAACATCAGCTGATACTAGAAATTAATATTAAATAAATTCTAACAACAGCTGATCAAGCTTAAACGTGCTGCTGTTGTTTAGCGCGACATCTGGCGGTTTCCTCTTTCTGGCGCAAAGTGGGCGATAAACAAACGAGAGAAAAGCCGATCAACTGATCACTGATCAGTTTAATGATTGAAGTAGAAACAGGAGAGGGAGGGGAGAGAATGAGAGAAGAAGAAGAGGCAGCTGACAGCGTAACGACAGAATAACTCCAGCTTTGTGTCTTTTTCCATTCTAGCTGAAGTCCGGGACAAACTGCATCCCTTCTCAGCTCAACACAAAATGCGTAATATTTTCTCTGAATACGGGACGATTCCATTTTTTACAGGAAGGTTGGCAACTCTACTAACTAACCTTATGAATAAAATAAAGTTCATTATCAGTTACATCATAGCACCGTCCCAGCTGTATAGAAACTCCATCATGCTAGCTAGTACGCAGTACGAGTTATTCTAACTGACTGTAAAACGTCAGCACAACAAAAATAAACTGCACCTAAACTTGGTTTATATCTGACCCAGATAGACTGCAGGTCATAACTTCTTACCTGAAGTTCAGTTCACCTGACACTCGGACCGGCGGCCGCCTCGGGTCTCTCCTCCTCCTGCCTCCCCTCTCCCTCATCCACCTGCTGGCCTTCACCACTTGTTAATTTTACTGAATCTGTGGAAGCTCCACAGATTCAGTACCAAACTACTGAGTTATTTTTACACACCGGCCAGGATCTGGCCAATCCACCACCTTTCCTTGTTTATACCGTTGCAAAGAAGAAAAAAGTCACCGGGCCACTGAGCAAATGCCCGGTATGCCCGATGGCCAATCCAGCTATGGTCGTGCTATTAGTTAACCCTTCGCGTGCCAACTGTGGCACGCGTGCCTAGGGTTGCCGACCCCTGGTCTGGTCTAACCAAGTGACCTAAGTGACCCAGCATTAGGTGATATTTTAGCATTTGTCACTTCTGGCTCCAAAAAAAACAAAACAAATGAAAAACAACATAGTGGTTGCTACAAGTCCGGAAGCTTTGTTGTTTATGTCACAGAGCCCACATCTGTCTGTGTATAACATCTGGATGCCAGAAGCCTCCAGGCTGTACTCAGGGTTTAGACTGAAAATAGTTTTTTAATTGATTTTGTCTACAGAAAGTAAAATTAAAATGACTTTTTGTAAGAATGAACTCTTAAGTTTGCCCTGTGTTTTCTTTGTTACACTTCCTCATCTCTGGAAGCACAAAAACACATTTTATCATTTGTTGTTTGTTAAAGTCATGCTGACCTCACGCTTCTACAGCCAAATAATGTGAGATCAACAATGAGCTGGAGTTAGGAGTGAGCCCTGTGATGCTGCTCATTGGGAGTGTATTTCAGCTCCTGCTGATATGACTGATCACAGTGCACGCTCTGAGAGCTCAGTCTGTGTATTCATAAGTCTTCTTCATGAGCTCTGAGCCTCTCTGTTTTTTTCTTCCTGGGAGACATGAGCACCTACAGGCGGTGAATTTAAATGTGTCGGCCAGGGATGATAAAGGCCGACTGTCCATCCATCTTCACTGCTCAGCAGGACGAGTGCTGCTGCTGGTGCTGTTGCTCGACCACAATCAGAAGCACATCCTGAACCAGTATCAGAGCGACGTCTGTGAGCTGAGACACAGAGTCCACAATCTGCAACTATCAGTCAACCACACACACACCTCTCTCTCTCACACACACCTCACACACACACACACGCACACACACACACCTCTCTCACACACCTCTCTCACACACACACACACACACACACACACACACACACACACACACACACACACACACACACACACACGATTATTTACAAAATTAAGGCAAATGGATTGTTGGGATAAAAACTATAATTAAAATAAAAATATTATGTAAAACATTTCACTAAATGCTTCAAGACCACATAAAAATAACTCTCTAAGTCAAAAGTTCAGAAAATAATAAATGTATATATATAAATAAATTATTATATCTGATTACTCCCCCTAAAAAACCCAAATATTAAAACAATATTAAATAATTACATACACAGATTAAAAAGATTTTTAAAAAAAAGCAATAATCAGAACAAGAATCCTGAAAAAGAAATAAAATTACAACAGCATTATGGAGTTGGAGAGGAATTAGAAATAAAAGACATAATAAATCTACGTGATATATTCTTTTTTTTTTTTTTTTTTTTTTCTGCCTGTCCCATTTGGTTCTTTAGCCATCAGAATTGTTGTCTGAAGACCAACAAGGATACCCAATGGATTTACTTTGCCAAATGGATCATCGTGGCATTGCCGTATTGGTCCATTTGGTCGATCTTTGTTTTTATTATTTATTATATTTTATTTTCAGATGTTACAGACGGGACAGACATGAGTGAGAGATAGGAAAGGGAGAAAGAAAGAGGAAGGAAAGGAAAAACAGAAGGGGAGAGGGACAGTGAGAAAGGGGGGGAGAAAAAAAAATAAAAATCTCCTGGATCACCTGTTGAGAGAAGAATAGAAAACAAGCAAAAAAAGACCAAAAAAACAACAACAACAAAGCAACATACTAAACACAACACCATCGCATTAATCTAGCTAAGTGTAAACAGCAGTAAATACTAAATATTCAATGTTGTTGTGCAGCACGCAGGACAGATGTGCTTCGAAGTAGCAGCCAAGAAAGGTGTAATTTGGGTCTACGAGCAGTGAACACCCATGGGCATACCTGTGTGGATCAGCGCGCTTGTATTCCAAAGGTTTCTCCATGTAACGATCTGCTAGGGAGTGTGGGGGGGGCCACAGCCCCGTCCTCCAGGGTGTGATATATTCTAAAATAATAAAGGTAGATCAAAAAAAAATATGTTAAGATGAAATTATAATAAAAAATTAATTATAGTTATGTGATTCTAACTTTAATTTAATTTAATATAAGTTTAAAAAAGGGAAATAAGGAAAAATATAACTACAGCACAAAAAGGTAAATAATAAAACGAAGAATAAAAATAAATTAATAATTAATAATGACAATAATTAAAATGTAAAATAACAAAAATAATTACACTAAAACTATACATTCATATGTAAATAAAAAATGAATATAAATAAAATGTATGATTAAAATATAAAATACCTGGGACATTTTCAATAATAAAAGATAAATAAATAAACAGTCATTACAGTAATAGCAGATCGTGTCTTTCAGTCAGATGACGTTGCTCTGAGGTCACACTCCGGGTCAACGTAAGGAGTAAACGCGCGTGTGTTTGACACCCGGAGAAAGGGAGAAAGAGAGAGACAGAGCGAAAGAGAGTCTGAGTTTTGGGTGAGGAGGGGGTGAGGAGGAGGAGAAGGAGGTTTCGAGGTTTTCCTCAGTGCTCGCACGCGCTGGGCTTGCTGAAAGACGCACGAGGCTGCTACTGGAGTAGATTCTAACCGGCGGGAGACGCGCGTGCCGTTACCCACCGGGCAGCTCCGGTGTGTGACTGTGTGTGTGTGTGACAAAGAGGAGGAAGAGTAGCGGACAGAGTCACATTGAGCCCGGAAAGTTGGAGTACAGCTGCGGAGTGATCGGGGGCAGCTGATGTTCTTCACCGAGGACAGAGCTCCATCTCCGGGAGAGCCGCTCCGGAGCATGCGCTCCTGCCCAGACTCCCACGCTTCTTCGTCTTCTTCTGCGTCCCTGCCGGGGCTGCTGTGAGCCCAGGACGGCGGGGTGGGAGGGGGGGATCCCACCGTGTCCGGGGTTCGTGCTAGTGCCACTATGTCGGTGGCAGTCCGCGTGATGTGCGGAGAGAGAGAGTGAGAGACCCCGACGCTCAGAGCGAGAGAACCATGACTTCCTGTGGGATTACAGCAGCACGCGACATGATCCTAATCGGCGTCGTCTGCCTGCTGCTCGTGCTCGGTGAGTACACCTCCGCTGCCCGCGTGCACGCGCACAGGTGAGGGCAGAGGCTCGGTTTACGCCTCTGTCAGTCAGCTGGGTCTAAAGATGCTCTCGTGCTCTGAAACACCGAGTAACCGTCAGCAGGAGTACTCGGATACTCACAGAGATACTCCATTACAAGTGAAAATGTTGCAGTGCATGAAGTTAACTTTTAAATCTCCGCAGACAAATAGCGCGCGCCCTTACCCTCAGACCCATGTACCAGCCGTGACGTGTTAGAATAGTACAGAGTACTGTGTGTGCAGAGTACTGTGTTTACAGAGTACTTGGTGTACAGAGTACTGTGTGTACTCTGCTGTACATTCTGTTTGGATTTCTATTATGTTTCTATTGATCATCAGAGCCATAAAGAGCATCTTTGTTACATTCAGTAAATGAAATATATTCAGGTGAAGTACTCTCTGAGGTACTGCCATTTTATCCCTGACAGGGTGTAGTTATTTGTACTCCTAGGGGTTTGACTACTTCTACACCTCTGCCTTACTGTGAGCTTCTACTAAAAGATGCTGTTACCATGCTTGATACCAGGACTGAGGACAGCAGGTCTTGGGAACATTTGTTCTGATCCTGAATATTTTAATCTGAACTTTTTACTGCTGCACAAACATCCACGTACCCCTGAAAGGTCACATCGTTACCCCGAGGTCCAGTAATTAGCTCTTTGTGTGGCCCTCACCTGTGGGAGCTGTTCCTCTGCCCCTGGTTCTGAGCACTGGTCTGATGTGTTGCAGCTTGTTGAGGTGGAGCTGTGGGGTGGGTGACACAAGCTTGTGGTGCTGGAGCATTTCTGTCTGCAGTGGAACAAACAGAGTGTGGAGCCGTGTTTTTTCGTGCCACCTTTTTTTTGTGTCTCTGCAGAGTGTAAATGCACGTTTCATGAGAGCAGCACAGGATTTTGTCCCACTGTTCCAGCAGGGGGCGCCTGGTGCCCTACTGACCTAGCACTAACCACAGGAAAGTCTGTAGAGTCATCCAGGTTATTTTTTACAGATACAATGTGCAGATGTCCCCTGCAAGCATCGCGTCAGGTGCTGATAAAGTGTGAGATGAGGGGAGCCTGCAGAGTGTCCCACAGCTTCCATCAGTTACTCATCATAGGAGACTCAGTGAAGGCCAGCTCAGGTCTCAGGTCTCAGGCGTCAGTCCCGGTCCAGTCAGCTTAAAGGTGTAGCATTGTTCACCAGCTCCAGCAGCTCCACTAGCTCCGGTTCTGAGGTGGCTATGTTCCACAGTGCTCTCCTTAGACCAGGTGAACAGGAAGAGCCTCCTCGAGTGATTGTGAGGATTAAGGAGGACTTCAGGGACCACAGCCTGTGTGGGACATCAGTATTCACTGCAGACCATAGAAAGCATATAAAGATGTGGATGAACCCACAGTAACAGCCTCGTTCATGAATGTTTTCACACGGATTACAAAGAGTTTAGGTTCATGGTTAGTTGAGAGTAACGGGTTAACGGTCCACCTGGCTGTAACAGACAGCTCACCTGTAAGAAACAGCTGCCTCTTCGAGAGGTGGGCTTAGCTTTAGTTTGCACTGCTCTTCACGTCATCATTGCTGATCTCACCACCTCAAACTCTGGGACGGCCGTCAGCTTTCTGAACTGTAAAGCCTTTCAGATGAGAGCTCAAACATCTGCAAGGACAAAAACAAGTTCAGCTCAAGCACCTGATTGTCTTCTTCAAATCCCAGAATCAGGAAGCTCTGAAACACATCTGACAGTTAGAAATGGTCCAAAGATGTTCTCCAGATGTTCTCACTGAAGGATTTCCCTGCTAGAACTTTAGACAGAAAGAAAAAACTGAACAGCAGCAATATTTGGAGGGCAGGTTGAGGTATATCAGTCGTTACCTGCAGAGCTGTGGTTAGGCTCGTATGAACACAGAGAAGATGGAGGATAAGGGTGAAAATCTTCCTAAATGAAAGTTCACTTTGAGGTCCCTCAATGGGCAGAAGGCACAAAGAAGATGCCAAACGAATCAAACTTCAGCCGAGAGAATGGGTGAGATGATCTGTCCACAGCATGAGGTCAACCATTCATAGTCTGGATTACTCACTGTGAAAGCCATGATCCCCAGCTTCTGGTCCACATGTGAGGTTTCAGGAGCTGTACCAGGGACGAGTAAAATGGAAGGAGGAGCATGCTGCAGCACTTTCACTTTTACTTTGAAGGAGAACTACAGCTCTTTGCACTTTTATTTTGAAGAACCGCAGTTCTTTGCACTTTTATTTTGAAGGAGAACTACAGCGCTTTACATTTTTAATTTCGAAGAAGGACTATGGTGCTTTGCGCACTGAAGGACAAAGATCTGAATGTGTGTTTGTTCCACATCGTGTTTCCTCGCTATAACACAGCCTTTATATTCATTCACAGAATTATTATATGATTATGCTTCTGGTTATCATAGGTAATTTTTGGGACTGTGAAATGTCAGCGGCATGTAATGTAATAGTTTACTTTTACCCTCCTGCCTGGTTTTGTGCCGGTTAACCGTTAGATCGTGTTGTTTGTTGGCGTTCAGCATGTTATGTCTCTAAAATAATGACTCCAGCAGCTCACACACACACTTCCTGTTTCTGAAAACCCTCGAAATCCCACGAAATGCACACACCTGCTATCTGCGGCTGCCGACAGGTAAACATTCATTTATCTGGTCCCTGTGATGCTCGCTTAATTGGATTCACCCGCATGCTATTGTCTCTGCTGGACGGAAGCTGTTGAACTGCCTGACAAAGGCCACGCTCGACACAGATGGAGCTGAGTCTGTGCGCCCTGGAGGAGATGTCGAACCGGATTAGTGTGGGATATTTTCTTGAGGACATCCGCGCAATGCCTTCTAATGTTTCCTATTTCAGTTTCATATGTTTCTGTCACAGCTAACGGCCGCTGGAACAACAATAATCTACAACAGGAAGACATATATGATATGATGCTCTATGAACACGTGCTGGCTTTATCCTCAGCTTCTTATCAGGAGATCACCTCATCTCGATCCGAGATCCATCACTGAGCCTTCAATCTGCAATCCTGAGTTACAGCTGAGAAACTGAGGCATAGCATACAGACACACCTCCACCTGCACCAGAGGAAAAGCCTGCCTGAGTCTGCAGAGACGCACATTTATCTGACGAATAGCCCCATTAATATTTTTACATTTAGTTTTAAACGAGCTCTGTTTGAACTGATTAGTTTGCTATGTTAAAGAGGTGGAAAAAGATCACAAAGAAGCAATAAGTGACAGTAAACAGGTGCCAAAAACTACAAAGAGACAAAAATATTGGAAAAATATTTAAAAAGACCATACGCACACACAAAAATTTAACAAAAAGCAGAGCAGAGACACACGGTGACTCTAATGAGACACAAAATGACTGCAAATAGATAAAATGATCACAAAAGTAAACAGGAAGTAAGTGAAGCTAACACCTCTGTGTCTAACTCCCGCCTTCTCCCTGTTTTCCTGCAGATGTGTGCGTTTGTGACTCGGAGCTCGGCACCCCCGGCTGGAGGGAACCTCTAGACTGTGTCCGAGCCTCCGAGCTGTGCAACCAGAACAGCCAGTGCAGCTCGCGTTACCGGATCATGCGCCAGTGCCTGTCGGGCGGGGACAAGGAGCGCAGCGCCATGCTGGCCTCCAAGGAGTGCCAGGGGGCGCTGGAGGTGCTGCAGGACTCGCCGCTCTACGACTGCCGCTGCAAGAGAGGCATGAAGAAGGAGCTGCAGTGCCTGCAGAACTACTGGAGCATCCACATGGGCCTGACTGAGGGTAAGCCTCCCATGCTGGGCCCTGTCCAGAGCTAATAAAGCCTCCTGCTGCCGCCGATGGAGCACAGCAGCTTGCTGGTGTTTTTATGTCAGGTCTTCTCTTCACACGCTGAGGTCGTCTGTTGGCCTGAAGCGCAGACAGAAAGTAGAGAAAGTTTTACTCAGTGAGCACTTGCAAACAGCAGCTAAAGACGTGAGAGAGTGCAGGGGAGCAGCCTGAAGTCTGATGTGACAGGAAGTGTGTTTATTCAGGAGACGCTCAGACATCATCACCAGAGTATGAAGAGATTTGACAGGAATGGGGAATGGATGAGTTACACTGTGTCTGCAGTGCGAGCCCTGCTGTTTTTCATCAGTATAATTTGAATTGGCTGGATTCTTCATGCTCCTCTGGATTGTCAGGGAAGCATCACTGATCCCTCAATCTCTGCAGGTTCTGCATCCTGGGCAGAGTTGTTTTTCTGGCTGTTTATGTGTGATGGACAGTAGATGTAGTGAAATTCTCAGCAGCACGAGCCACCCTGAATCTAATGACAATGGGATCGTGTCTGTGCAGTCAGGTTTGAGGGAGTTATTACTGATTGTTTGACAAAATTGCTGCAATCATGTTGATTAGTGGGTGACCTTTAACCTGGGCCAGCTGCTGGTTCAGATCGACTCATATTTGTGCTATTTTTTTAAGATTACTCTTATTTCACCAAACTATTATTTCATTATTGATGCTGGAGTTTTAGGGCCGATATTGATAACCATCCCACCATCTATCGAACGCCTGGTTTTGGGTCCATGAGGCTTGGTTGGACACCTACTGAATAACATGGATCTGCTGCTCAGTGAGCCCACCGCCCCAGAGGGCCTGGGGTTGGGTGGAGTGTGAGCTGGGCTGTTGACAAAAGTGGGATTGGTGTTTATGGACCCCCAGACTGGACTCAGTTAATGATTTTTAAAATCCAGATGGTAGTTAGCTGTAAATACATGAAGTCAAAGAGTGTTGATTTTATCTATCGGTAAATCTCGTGTAAAGGCTCAGAGTAAAGATGCTTTACTACCATTTAGTTTCTATAATAACAGACAGTTAGCTGTAGCATAGCTTCACAGCATGTATTCGACATGTGACTTCATCACATCCAGGTCAGGTGTATATGAAACACAGTTCATACAGCAGAGCACTGTACCCCAGGCTGCCTACAGACCCCCACAGTGTCTGTGACCTGTGGGTGTCAGGCGTCCCTTCCTCTGCCATGTTTCACTGAAATCTGCAAAACCCAAAAACTCTCAGTCCAAATAAACCTGCAGCAACGCTGAGGTTCACCCGGGGCTGTGTTCCAAACTTTGTCAGCTCTGACTTTGTGATTTTACAAAGGGAGGGCGGCGTGTTTGTTTAGCTGTTTGGTTTTCTGCAGAGGAACCTAAAAATGATTTTAATCCTTTTAAAGTGTCCATCGCGAGCGCTCCAGCGGTGCGCCGACAGACGAGCCTCTGACGGCTTTCCGAGATGCTTCTTTGGGAATTTTAGCACAACAAACGAGCCGCTCACATGAAACGCTCGCTCGCTGCAGAGCTGCTGCGTTCTCAGTCACCTGGATAACGCCCGTGGCTCGTTCACATCCCACTGCCACACACACACACGTGCACACAGCCCGTTGGCTGGCCTAGTTTAGGTCTCGGCAGTGGCAGAGCTCATTAAGAGCCTTTGTCTTTGTTCTCCTTTCCATTGAGGATGTCTCTGTAGTGCCAGCAAAGCTAGCAAAGTCTCCACATCACACACACACACAATGCTGTGCGGAGACACACAGGCCGTGTGTTTAAGCCTGACAAAGTTGTAATGTACAGAAACACAAACATGCTGTCTGACACGCAGCAGAACAAATATCTATACCCACTAACACTGCACGTGCTCACACGGCTTTCCTTCGTGCTGTGTTTATGTGTCTGAGCTCTGCAGTGTGTTTCAGAGTCTTTTTGCATTAAAGCATCACATCTTAACCTGGCGATCAAACATCTTGGTCGCACACAGCTGAAGGTGGACCAGTGAGAAACGCTTTGAGATCCAGAGACAGAGTCATGTGCAGTTCTTAATGATCTTCCAAACCTTTATTATTTCCTCTGCACTGATCTTGTTCACTAAAATCTCTCTTTTAGTGACTTTTAGCTCAAGCTAAACCAACAGTGAATGACTTTTAGGGAGGGGCAACGGGAGTGTTTGGTTTATTGGACAAAATTAAATGAGCTTGCCTTGTTTTCATCATCTCTAAAAGCCAAATTATAATCTGATCAATCCTCCAGCCCTGCTAGAGGCTGATGACCAGAAACACTGTGTTTATTCAAAGACAGGACCTGAGCGTGAAAATTACAATGCTAGCTGTCACAGAATATGTCCAGTTTGGACCCTGAGAGGAGGTGGAACTGAAAGTCAGTCCTCAACTGGGCCCAGCTTGCACAAAAGCAGAGGAAAAAGAAACAGGAGCCATGACTTCACACTTAAAGGTAAAGCTTGCAGAGTTCAGAAACCATCAAGCTTCCAACACAGAGCCTCAGTAGAGGCGACTGTGCATCTGAATGACTTGAAAGTATTTGGCAGAAGTTGCCGTCCTCTTTCAGAAGAGCTGGAAGCCTCTTGGGGAGGTACTGAAGATGGGTGTCCAGGTTTGGTGAGATGTTTGAGGATTACCTGGTTACTTAGCCTGATGATGGACACCTGGATGAATTAGGGTTGGGCGATTGGACGAATATATTGACTATCGTTTTTACAGGGGAGATTTATTTGCCCATCAGTAAGTTTGCTAATAATGATGGAGCTAATAGAAGCAGTCAACAGAAAAAAAAAAATAGCGCTGTTTTAACAGCACCCTCTTTCATCTGTGAGCAAATGCACCCTCCTCAGAGTGCGCCCAAATGCTTGTTGATGGAGCTGCAGAAGCTAGTGATCGCCGCATACTCAGCCGGATGGTGGACACGTACATGCTCATGCAAATTAGTCGCGTTTGAGTACTTTGCTCGCACTATACGTCTGGACAAGTGGCACACCACTTTGGTTACATCCTTAGGTTTACCTCTTTCATCTGGTTTAGAGCCAAAGAAATCCCAAATTGGCGACTTTATATTTTTTTAGTGCTGTCAGTGCTAACTAACGCGATTAACAATTAACCCATCTGGAGGGTTAATTGTTAATCCGACCCTACTGAGTCAAAATCCCTGAAATGTCTCTGTCAATGCATATCGGGCAGTTTGTCCAAAAGTTTGTTCATTCTGCGCTCCAGATGGGTTGAGCGCGTTAAAATTTTTAATCGTGATGACCATGTTAACGCTGCATTAACGCGTTTCTTCCTGTCAAAAGGGAGTTTTTCCTTCATGTTGTTGCCAAAGTACTTCCTCACATGGGGTCATGTGATTGTTGGGATTTTTCTGTAATCCTGTAGGGTCTTTACCTTACAGTATTAAAACACCTTGAGGTGACTATTTTATTGGTGCTATATATAAAATTGAAAATAAAATTGAATTGAATCAATAGTTATGTTTTTTTAGTGGGTATGAGGGATGATGATCAGTGCTACAAAGCTGTCGCATCAGAGACTACAGTCCTCTCCAAACCTTGAACAAGGTGACAACTCAAAGTTAAAAACTCAAACAGTGTTTGTGCACTTTCAGCTAATGAGCAGGATTTCAAGGGTGCAGGTAAATGGCTTGATGTGGCGCGCAGCCTTGAGTCATGAATCTTAAAAATGATTTGAACATGGCAGCAGTCTGTGCAGATTGCTAGGAACGTCAGCGTGACTACAAAGAAGCTTTAAAAGGTTTCTCACAGGAAAGTTCATCTGCTGCTCGCTTAATTACATCCTGCTTCTGATGGGTTTATAAAAATTGTGCTCCTGTAGTTCTGGCTTCCAGCTATATTTTTCTTTCATGTGACACTGAACAAAAGATTTTCTCTTGCACTGTTTGTCTCGTTCATGCATGACGGGCAGGAGGGGATGTGTTGGCTTTTCAGCTTAAAACTTATAATAGAAGTCAGGAGGAAGAACAGGTGAGACTGAAAAGACTCCGAAGTTTCTCCCAGTACGAGGTTCAGCCTGTGTTTATGTGCCTGGAGAGGTTGATTTAGGAGACAGGTTCAAAACTCAGAGCTGTGGTCATCAGAGGAGCCAGTCTTTAACTACATAATGATAATAATAATAATAATAAGAACAACAACAACAACAACAAAAATGTCACTAAGAAATAATGATAATAATGATAGTAATAATAATAATAATACAAATTTTACAATGACTGTTACATCACACACACACAGAAAATCTACAAACACAGGAGTGAAACTAAAGTGTGCAGCAGACATCCAGTTTGAGATCTTTAATCTACTCTTAGGTTTTTAATCTGATTCATGTTAAAATTAGTTCTCGGTCTCAAACTTGGTCTTTAGTCTGATTTTCATTCTTACATGTTTAATCTAGTCTAAAGATTTTAGCCAAGTCTTTATGTGTTATTCTGGCCTAAATAATCATCAGTAAATTCCAACCTAATCAGGATTAGTCCTGTCAGATTATTGGATTTTTGGCTGCTAATAAAAAATAAACCTTGAAACTAACACACAACGAAATGTCTTTTGTTTTGGAAATGAGAGGTTGGGGTCGCTGAGGGCCTCACATAGATCATCTAGTCCTTAGTGTTACATTTAGACCTGAGTCTTGTCTTTAGGCCTAATTCTGTAAATTTCAGTCTAATCTCTGCTCACTGCTGGGCTCAGCGCTGTGTTCAGGAGACCTTCCAGACATTTCTACATATTTTCGTGAAGGGTTTTCCTCTCGAGACTGCAATGCTTCCACCGCGGAGGTTATTTGTGTGTTTTTAGTCAAAGATTTACTTTAATTGTTATTAAAGTTCATGTAGATGGGCGAAGACTCTGTCACTGTGTGATGCTAACTTTCAGAAATAATGCTGTCACATCCTCTGAAGTGCGTCTTCACTCCTGAATGTAGTCTTTAATATGTGATGAAATCTTTACTTGTCATTGTGTTTCTGAGGGTTTATGGTTTAGTTTGTTGCCTCACTCTGGTTTTGGTTTCTGTAACGTGCCCACCTGCATTCCAGCAACAGCCAGTAATCGTTTCTTTTCTTGCAAATATTTTGTCGATCCTTTTGTTCAGAGCACAGAAAGAGAAAAGAGTCAGAAGTGAAATGGTCTCTGAAATACCAGCATGCTCTGGAAATGTGTTTAAATTGCTAATTACACGTAGTTCACTCCTGCGTGACGCTGCTTTTATAGTCTGATACAGAGTCTTTCACTTAGTCTTAAATATGGTCTTTGTGAGTCACTTGAGTAAATCAGCAGCCTGTGGCTTAATTAGGAGAGCTGTGATTGACGGCAGCATCCAGGTTTCACTTTGCAGACTCTCCAGTGAGTGTCTCTGCCCGGCAGATCCTCCGAGAGCTGCCGGGAAGGTGTTGAAGGGAAGGGTGGAAATGAGTAATGAGCTGAGGGACAGAAAATTGGTTGTGGGTGGAGAGTGCCGAGTCCAGAGATGGAGGACTGGAGTCTTTCCTGAAAGCTTTTCCTCTGGCATTCTTTTCATTATTCGTTCTTTGAGGGCTGCAGAAGAAACACTCACCCAGGAGGAACAAAGTGGGGTGACAGAGACTCTCAGAGGTTTCCTCCCACCTGTTATTATGTTCACTGTGAATGTGAAGGAGGTGAGTGGAAGCACCTTAATAGGAGAAGGAAACTTACAAATTATCAGAAAGTGAGGCACAGAATAAAAACCTGGATATGGTTAGAGATGCTGAATAAATCTATTACCACAGTAGCTATGATGATGACGACTGTGATGTCACCATGACTCACCTGTGGAAAGACCTGCATCATCTGTTGATTTAACATTTTGCCTGTCATTTTGTTACCGTATTTTCACGACCATAAGGCGCACTTAAAAGTCTTAGATTTTCTTCAAAAAGTGCGGCGCGCCCTATGTGTTGTAAGGAGGACGTAGTAGAGAACACCATGAGAACGTTAAAGGGTGAAGTGTGGGCGTTGATCGTATATACCGGGACAATCGCACATACCTGTATAAAAGAACAGGTATGTGCATTATGCAGGACATCGTTGTTTTAACAACCCTGAAAATGGCAAAGAGACACGCTTACGAAGCACAGTTTAAACTGAAGGCCATCAGCTACGCGGAGGAACATGGAAATCGAGCAGCGGCGAGAGAATTTAAGATTAACGAATCGATGGTTCGCAAATGGAGGAAGCTGGAAAACAAGGTCCGGCAGGTCAAGAAGACGCAGCTGAGTTTCCGCGGACATAAGGCGAGGTGGCTCGAGTTGGAGGAAAGACTCGAGCGGTGGATCATCGAGCAAAGAGCGAGCGGGAGAAGCGTTTCGACGGTCACCATTCGGCTAAAAGCAGTTTCACTTTCACTTTTTATGAAACGGTGCCATTTTTCCATCCGGACCAGGACTACGGTAGCGCAGCAACTTCCAGCGGATTATAAGGAAAAGCTGGCCATCTTCCGCTCCTACTGCAGCAAACACATCGGCGACAAAAACATCCAGTCCAGCCACATCACAAACATGGACGAGGTCCCGCTCACTTTTGACATCCCGGTGAGTCACACTGTGGAGAAGAAGGGGACCAGCACGCTAGCGATACGCACAACGGGGTATGAAAAGTCTTCTTTTACTGTTGTGCTTGGCTGCCATGCTAATGGACAGAAACTGCCGCCTATGGTGATTTTTAAGCGAAAGACTTTGCCTAAAGAGAAGTTTCCAGCAGAAATCATCATTAAGGCAAATGAAAAGGGCTGGATGGATGAGGAAATGATGAAAGACTGGCTGAGGGAGGTGTATGTAAGGAGACCAGGTGGTTTTTTCCACGCATCACCATCGCTGTTGATCTGTGACTCTATGCGTGCCCATCTCACAGCCGATGTGAAAAAACTTGTGAAGCAAATGAACTGTGAGCTTGCTGTCATTCCGGGAGGCCTGACAAAGGAACTCCAACCGCTGGACATCGGTGTGAACCGCCCGTTCAAAGTAAGGCTGCGAGCGGCCTGGGAGCGATGGATGACCGGTGGAGACCACAGTTTCACTAAGAGTGGAAGGCAGCGCTGGGCGAGTTACGCCACAATTTGCCAATGGATTGTAGATGCTTGGGCTAACATCTCTGCTGGCACTGTTGTTCGAGCTTTCGCAAAAGCCGGCATCATTTCCGAGGAGCCGCACGGCATGGAAAGTGACTCTGACGGTGAAGACAGTGAACCTGGCATGTTTGATGGAGATTTAGCGCAGCTGTTCAATTCAGACACAGAGGATGAGGACTTCGATGGGTTTGATTGATGATAAAAATGTGAGTACCAAACTTTGTTTTGCTCCTGCTTTATTTTTAAATACGCACACTTGTATGCTTGTGTGTTGTTGATGATGACGATTATTGGTAATAAAAATGTGAGTACCAAACTCAGTTTTGCTCCTGCTTTATTTTTAAATATGCACACTTGTATGCTTGTGTGTTGTTGATGATGACGATTACCGGCATAAGGTACCGAATTCAGGTTTGCTCCCGCTTTATTTTTAAATACGCATACGGTACTTGTATGCGCCCTATGGTCCAGTGCGCCTTATGTGTGTGTTAAATACAGTAAGGGCACACATAACTGAGACTGCGCCTTTTAGCACAGTGCGCCTTATGGTCGTGAAAATACGGTAATATATTTCTTTATTTTATTTACACGGACTTAAGGTGGACTGATGATTGAGGATTTCATCACTTGGCTTGCAACACACATCTGTTCGCAAGACATAGCTATAGTTGCACACATTACAAAACCATGGCAAAGCTAATCCCATTACCAGGAATGGGTTTGGGGGGTGGGGTCACAAATCCATCTGTGAGCTCTTGCTTGTCAGGTGAACGTGTAAAGCATTAGTCTATGGAGGCCTGATGGTATCAGATTTCTGAGTAGGATTATTTCAGGTAGTCAGGTATGACTAGAAGGTGAAATGTTATTTAATTCTCTGAGAGCTACAAGAGCATCCTCTTGGTGGGCACCAGTGAGTGGACCCGCAGTTGTTCTAGCATAAAGGTAATATAGAATGGTAAACAATCATCACGTCTTTAAACAGAAAACACCATTCAGCTTTTCCATCTGAGATGCAGTGATGATGACTGTAAGCCGGGGCCCGAGGGCAGAATGATAAACAGCATCGAGGGCCTTAAGAGCAGCTGCAGAGCCATGCCCATAAATCATATCGCCATAATCCAGAACAGAGAGAAAAATGGCCTTAGCTACTTTTTTCTGTAAAACACAGGGAGGTTAGTTCTTTGCAAAACAACACACGTCTGAGCTCCATCATTTTATTTTGTTTGCTTCCCTCATGGGTCTCATGGCACTTTTGCCTTGGACCAGACGTTCACAGATTTCTTTCCTGCAGACCTTTGCTTGACCCAGAATAATGTCCTGCTCATTGGTAGTAGCTTGAACCGGATTGGCCAAAGCAGAGGTTCCCAAGGTGTGGGGCCCGCCTCCTGGGGAGGCGCAGAGCTATTGCAGGGGGGGCGCGGTATGAAAAGAGAAAAAAAAAAGAATGCTTGGACACTGCTAGCATAATGAACAAATTTTTGACGAGGCTCCCACACAAACGCAAAGCAGGAGATGAAGCATCGCCAAATATGTTTCCAAACCAACCTCCTTCCAATCCAAAGACTAGAAAATATGATGAAGCATATCTTCCCTTTGGCTTCACCTGCACAAGTGCCAAGTTAGGTCTCTGCAATACAATTAGTTTTCCCTGCATTGGAAGCACGCGCTGGGCTCTCCAAATCACAGACAAACAGTATCCCACATTTTTTATTTTTAGTTCACAAACACCATCCATCCATCCATCCATTCATCTTCATCCGCTTTATCCGAGGCCGGGTCGCGGGGGCAGCAGCCTAAGCAGAGAGGCCCAGACCTCCCTCTCCCCAGCCACCTCCTCCAGCTTATCCGGGGGAACACCAAGGCGTTCCCAGGCCAGCCGAGAGATATAATCTCTCCAGCGTGTCCTGGGTCTGCCCCGGGGCCTACTCCCGGTGGGACATGCCCGGAACACCAACCCCGGGAGGTGCCCAGGAGGCATCCTTGCCCGAACCACCTCAGCTGGCTCCTTTCGATGTGGAAGAGCAGCGGATCTACTCTGAGCCCCTCCCGGATGGCCGAACCTCTCACCCTATCTCTAAGGGAGAGGCCAGCCACCCTTCGGAGGAAGCTCATTTTCGCCGCTTGTATCCGCGATCTCGTTCTTTCGGTCACTACCTACAGCTCGTGGCCATAGGTGAGGGTAGGGACCTAGATCGACCGGTAAATTGAGAGCTTCGCTTTTACACTCAGCTCCCTCTTCACCACGACGGACTGGTACAGCGTCCGCATCACTGCAGCCGCCGCACCAATCCGTCTGTTGATCTCTGGCTCCCTTCTCCCATCACTCGCGAACAAGACGCCGAGATACTTGAACTCCTCCACTTGGGGCAGGAACTCATCCCCGACCCGGAGTGGGCACTCCACCGTTTTCCGGCTGAGAACCATGGCCTCAGATTTGGAGGTGCTAATCCTCATTCCCGCTGCTTCACACTCGGTGCGAACCGTTCCAGTGCGAGCTGGAGGCCATCACCTGATGAAGCCAACAGAACCACATCATCTGCGAAAAGCAGAAATGAGATTCTGAGGCCACCGAAGTGAAAGCCCTCCGCCACTTGGCTGTGCCTAGAAATCCTGTCCATAAAAATTATGAACAGAATCGGTGACAAAGGGCAGCCCTGGCCGAGCCCATCACCCACCGGGAATGAGTCCGACTTATTGTCGGCAATGCGAACCAAGCTCTTGCAACAGTTGTATAGGGATCGAATGGCCCGTAGCAATGGGCCAGACACCCCATACTCCCGCAGCACCTCCCACAGGACACCCCAAGGGACACGGTCGAATGCCTTCTCCAAGTCCACAAAACACATATAGACTGGTTGGGCAAACTCCCATGCACCCTCAAGTATCCTTGAGAGGATAAAGAGCTGGTCCAGTGTTCCGCGACCAGAACGAAAACAGCAGTGTTCCTCCAGTATCCGAGGTTCGACTAGCGGACGAATTCTCCTTTCGAGCACCCTGGCATAGACTTTCCCAGGGAGGCTGAGGAGTGTGATCCCCCTGTAGTTGGAACACACCCTCCGGTCCCCCTTCTTAAAGATGGGGACCACCAACCCGGTCTGCCAGTCCAGGGGTACTGCCCCTGATCTCCACGCCTCTACAATGTTGCGTGGAGTTCACAAACACTTCTTGTAATAAATAACTACTCCTGACATTTTGGAGATGTTAGCTCTTTATACAGTAAAGTTACAGTGGGATACAAATAATATCAGGCTGATCCTGCCACAATTTGTTCTCCCTGTCCAAATCACAGTATCCCACAGTTGTTTATGTTTTTAAACCCATTTTGCACAGAGAGGCATTTTTGAAAAATTTATTGATAGCAATGTTGAATATTATTACAAACGAAAAAACAACTACACGTAAAATAATGACGCCGTGACGCCTCTGCCTTTCTAAATGGAGGGACAGTAACTGTGTGTGTGTAATTGTAAGCGTGTAAAAACTGAAGATAGTAAGATTAACAGTAACAGTATTTTGTCTCTATCTGTCATTGTAGAAATTAATCTCATGCAAACAATAACGTGGCGCACAGCGTGGCGTGAAAAAAGGCACATACCTTTGACGTTGCGTGACAAACTCTGTATTCCTCGTCCACACGTAACGCAAAAACTGAGTTTTAAAACATTGCCGTTTTCGTTTATTCAAAACGCCGTTTACGTGTGGACGAAAGGCCCAAACGCATAGAATCAGCTGCATTTTCAAAAATACCATGTAGGTGTGGACGTAGTGTAAAAGAATTAGAAGTTTATTTCATTTCTACGTGTAATTTATTGCAGTTTACTTGTATTTGCTTAATTGTTTACTAAATGTTTGAGGTGTGAAATAAACCACGATGGAGGTTATTTCACACCTCAAAATATGGGTGTGTGTGGTTGGGTGGTGGGGGGGCGCGAAGATTTTTCTTGTAATACAAAGGGGGTCTAACAAAATATGTTTGGGAACCACTGGGCTAAAGTATCGAAAAGTTTACATCAGGTCCCACTAGGGTTGGGCAACATGTAAAAATTTTCCAAGCGACAATTGTCAGTCCAATAACCGACGATAGGCAATATATTCACGCATGTCCAGACTTTTTGATGGGAGGAGCAATGTAATCATGCACGGACTGATTTCTGTGTTTGGACAAACTAATTGCCAAATTGCACACTGGAGGAAAAGGCTCAGATAGAAATGAACCGTTATCTCAGCGAGGAGGTCGTAAACGGAGAAGACGATCCACTGGCTTGGTGGAAAAGGCATGAAAAATGTTTAGAATAGAATAGAATAGAATTCAACTTTATTGTCATTGCACATGCACAGGTACAGGGCAACGAAATGCAGTTTGCATCCATCCAGAAGTGCTTTAGTGATATAGGTATATTACAATATATATTAGCAATAGTATAGATATGTAAGTATATTACAGAAATGGGTCTATTATGGTATGTTATAATGTACACGGTATGAAGTATGTTGTGAATATTCTATAACTAAGTATGTACAGGCTGTAGTGAGTACAAGCTATGAACAGGATATAAATATGAAAAACTATACAGAATATGAAATAAATAACTTTACAGAAATCTGAGATATACAGCTATACAGAAATGGGAACTATGCAAGTTGTAAACAGTTGTAGGATTAAAGATTATTGAATGTACAGAATGATTATTTACACAGAGCTATACAGTAGTGCAGTTAAGATAAGTGAGGGTGTAGATAGTTTCTACAGAGGCTATATAAAGTGCTAGTGGTTGTGAGTGGTGGTTCACTCCATGTTATTATTGTGTGTTTGAGGGTACAGTTGTCCATTGTGTGTGTGTATGTTCAGTCCATGAGTTTAACGTGGGTCAGCTGTCAGGAGGCAGAGTTCAGGAGTCTGACAGCTGTGGGGAAGAAGCTGTTCCGGTACCTGGTGGTCTTAGTCCGGAGGCTCCTGTGGCGCCTCCCAGAGGGCAGGAGGGTGAAGAGTCCATGTGATGGGTGACTGGGGTCTTTGATGATTTTCCCAGCCCTTTTCAGACACCGCTTCCTGTAGATGTCTTTTATGGCAGGAAGTGGTGCTCCGGCGATGCGCTGGGCAGTTTTCACGACCCTCTGCAACGCCTTCCGGTCCGAGGCAGAGCAGTTCCCGTACCAGACTGTTATACAGTTGGTCAGGATGCTCTCGATGGTGCAACGATAGAAGTTCACCAGGATGTCTGAGGACAGGTGGTTCTTCCTCAGAGTCCTCAAGAAGAAGAGGCGCTGGTGAGCCTTCTTGACCAGCTTGGAGCAGTTGGTCGTCCAGGTGAGATCCTCGGAGATGTGGACTCCCAGGAACTTGAAGCTGCTCACACGCTCCACAGCCGTCCCCTTAATGTGGATGGGTGGATGTGGGTCAGCATTCCTCCTGTAGTCCACGATGAGCTCCTTGGTCTTCTCGGTGTTAAGCAGCAGGTTGTTTGTGTCGCACCACTCAGCCAGACGATCCACCTCCTCCCTGTAGGCGGCCTCATCGTTGTCACTGATGAGGCCAATCACCGTGGTGTCATCTGCAAACTTAATGATGGTGTTGGAACCATCAGCAGGTCTGCAGTCGTGGGTGAAGAGGGAGTAGAGGAAAGGGCTCATCACACAGCCTTGTGGTACACCGGTGTTCATTGTGATGGTAGATGAGCAGTGGTTATCCAGCCGGACATGTTGGGGGCGGTTGGTCAGGAAGTCCAGTAACCATTTGCAGATGAGGGAACTGATGCCCAGGTCTGTCAGTTTCCTGATGAGTTGTGAGGGGTGGATTGTATTGAATGCTGAACTGAAGTCTATAAACAGCATTCTGGCGTAGGTGTTGTTGTTGTCCAGGTGTGAGAGGACAGAGTGCAGTGCGATGGAGATTGCATCCTCTGTGCTCCTGTTCTGGCGGTATGCGAATTGGTGGGGGTCCAGGGTGGGGGGGAGACAGGATTTGAAGTGTGCTAGGACCAGCTGCTCTAAGCACTTAGTGATGATGGGGGTGAGTGCTACTGGGCGGTAGTCATTGAGGCAAGATGGGTTGGAGTTTTTGGGTATCGGGACGATGGAGGTGGATTTGAAGCAGGCCGGTACCACAGCGTGGGCCAAGGACAGATTGAATATGTCTGTGAGCACTCCTGCAAGCTCCCCAGAACACGCTCTGAGAACACGCCCGGGGATGCCATCAGGACCTGCAGCCTTGTGGACATTGATCCTGCTCAGCACCGCTCCTACATCGGTGGGGGAGAGAGTCAGAGGTTGGTGGTCTGGCGTCATGTCTGCTTTGGTTGTGGTTGTGGGGTTCCCTCGCTCAAAACGAGCATAAAAGTTGTTGAGCTCGTTGAGGAAGGAGACATCAGAGGATGCGGGGGAGGGTTTGGTGGTCCTGTAGTCTGTAATGGTCTGGAGTCCTTGCCACATTCGTCGGGGGTTGGAGTTGGAGAAGTGTTCTTCTACCTTCTTTTTGTAATGGTGTTTGGCTTTTTTGATGCCCTTCTTTAGATTAACCCTGGCTGTGCTGTAGGCGTGTGCATCTCCTGACCTAAAGGCAGTGTTGCGGGCCTTCAGGAGGAGACGAACATCCCGGTTCATCCAAGGCTTCTGGTTGGGGTACATGGTGATCCGTTTCTGGGTGGTGACACTGTCTGTGGTTTCGGAGATGTAATCCAGTACAGATGAGGCGTACTGGTCCAGGTCTGTGTGGGTGAACATATTCCAGTCTGTGTTTTTAAATCTGTCCTGGAGCACTGCCTCTGTCCCCTCTGGCCACACTTTAATTGTCCTCACAGCAGGTTTCACACGTTGGATGAGTGGTGAATACCTAGGTGTAAGGAACAGGGAGAGATGGTCCGATTGTCCAATGTGGGGGAGGGGTGTGGCTTTGTAGGCTCCAGCCAGGTTGGAATACACATGGTCTAAAGTCTTGTCTCCTCTGGTGTGGCAGGAGACATGTTGGTGGAATCTGGGGAGGACTGACTTTAAGTTGGTGTGGTTGAAGTCGCCAGCAACAATAAAAGCAGCCTCGGGGTGTTTATTCTGGTGTTTGTTAATGGCTGCAGAAAGTTCTTTCATGGCCAACCTAGCATTAGCGTCGGGGGGGATATACACGGCAGTGAGTATGATCGAAGTGAGTTCTCTGGGGAGATAATAAGGTCTGCATTTGACCATTAAAAACTCCGCATTAGGTGAGCAGTGACTCTCAGTAGTAGTGGAGTTCATGCACCAAGCATTGTTAATATAAATGCACAAACCTCCACCTCTGGTCTTGCCGGAGTCATCTGCTAGCCTGTCGGCTCGGTGTGTGTGGCGTCCTGCTAACTCGATAGCATTGTCCGGGCAGCTGTTGTTCAACCATGTTTCGGTGAAAAACATGACATTTGAGTCCATAATCCGTCTGTTGTTAGTGATGGAGAGCCGTATCTCATCCATTTTGTTTGCCAGAGAACGGACATTGGCGAGGAAAATACTGGGTAAAGGCAGCCGGTGTGGTGTTAGCTTTAGCTTAGCCCGTAGCCCTCCGCGCCTACCTCGCCTTTGTTTACGATCTCGGCGCCGTCTGCGTGCACTTCCGCCCGGCCGGGGAGAGTGGGCAGCCTCCGGTGTTCTGGAGATCTCTGGGATGAGTCGGAGATCGGCGATAAAACTGTTGGAGTTGTGAGTCCAGATGTCCAGAAGCTCTTGTCTGCTGTAGGTCAGCAACGCACAGCAATTCTGGACGAATAATCCGGTTAAAAGTAGATAAAAAACCGCTAAATAGCAGATTCTGGAGAGACACTGAGCCTCGCGTTGTTCACGCGCCGCCATATTTCCCATTGATGTCACACATGGTTCGGAAATATCTGCGTATACCAGCCACAAGCAAACCTTCAGAACAGGTCTTTCAACACCACCTATTGTTAACCACCTGCGCACACTGCCAAAACCTGATAAAGTAAACATGCTTGTTTTCCTGTCAAATATGTCACAAACGGTTGCGGGGACACAACGGGCTGGAGAGCACCGGCTTGACCTGGGACACATGAAACACGTTATGAATGCGCATGTTGTGCGGTAACTTGAGGCGAACAGACACAGGGTTAACAATGGCGTCTATGGCAAAAGGGCCAATGAACTGGGTTGACAGTTTTTTAGATTCGACCCATAGTGGCACAAAGCGAGTAGACAGCCATACCTGTTGTCCCACAGCATACGCCGGGGCTGGCATCCGACGGTGGTCAGCGAGCGCCTTGTTCCGTTCTTTAGTGCGGAGTAGGATGGCTCGAGTCGCACGGCGGCACCTACGGCCTGTGAGCCTGCACAGAAGGAACGGTGTGCTCACCTTCAATAGCAGGAAGCAAAGGCGGTTGGTATCCCAGGGATGCTTCAAAAGGAGACTTGCCCGTGGCAGTGGAGGTGTGGCTGTTATGCACGTATTCAATCCACAGAAGCTGTTCACTCCAGGTCAATTGGTTATGGGAGGCGACGCAGCGGAGGGCAGCCTCAAGCTCCTGGTTAGCCTGCTCAGATTGTCCATTACTCTGTAGGTGAAACCCGGAAGAGAGACTGACCTTTGCTCCCAGAGTGGAGCAGAACTCCCTCCACACTAGGAACGTAAACTGCGGCCCTCTGTCCGAGACGACATCCTCGGGGATCCCGTGGAGCCGGAACACCTGGGCGGTGAGGAGCCGAGCTGTCTCCAGGGCCGTGGGAAGTTTCAGAAGGGCGACGAAATGAGTGGCTTTGGAGAAATGGTCGACATGAGCAGATGGTATTGCGGTGTTACCTGAAGAGGGCGGTAATCCAGTGATGAAATCCAGGGAGATATGTGACCATGGGCGAGCCGGTGTGGGGAGAGGCTGAAGAAGGCCCGGGGGAGGACGATTCTGGGCGCACGTAGAACAGGCTGACACATATTCCCTGGTATCCTTTGTTATACAGGGGCACCAAAAGTAGCTTCGGAGGAAGGATACAGTGCGGAGGACCCCCGGGTGGCACGAGAAATGGGCGGTGTGAGCCCACTGGAGAACTTGAGGGTGAACAGATGTAGGAATGAAGAGGCGGCCGGGCGGGCCGGTTCCCGGGTCCAGCTCAGATTCTTGTGCCTCCTGGATGAGCGACTCGATCTCCCATAAAACTGCCCCAATAACACAGGCGGACGGGAGGATGGGTCCAGGGTCCGATTCCTCCTCTGTGCTGACAAACTGCCGGGAAAGGGCATCTGGCTTCATATTCCGTGACCCCGGCCTGTAGGACCTTCCGGCATAGTGATAGTGAAATAAAAGCGGGTAAAAAACAAAGCCCACCTGGCCTGCCGGGAGTTGAGGCGTCTGGCCGAACGAAGGTACTCCAGGTTCTTATGATCCGTCCACATGATGAATGGCTGCGCTGCTCCCTCCAACCAGTGCCTCCACTCCTCCAGGGCGAGCTTGATGGCCAATAGTTCCCAGTCTCCGATGTCATAATTACATTCTGCGGGAGAGAGGTGGCAAGAGTAGAAGGCACATGGGTGGAGCTTGCCATCCTCCTGCTCGGACAGGACCGCTCCCACTCCGGAGTCCGATGCATCCACCTCCACAATAAACTGCCGGGTGAGGTCCGGTTGACGGAGAATGGGCGCTGCAGAAAGCCTCTCCTTGAGCAGGGTAAAGGCATGCTGCGCAGCAGAATCCCACTGGAAAGAAACTTTGGGAGAAGTAAGTTTAGTGAGTGGGAGAGTGATTGTACTGAAATCACGAATGAATTGCCTGTAAAAGTTTGCAAATCCCAAAAAACGTTGCAGCTGCCGACGATTTGGAAGGTCGGTCCTTCAGTTCCTCCTCTCGATGACATAGCCCAGAAAAACCACCGAGGTCACGTGGAACTTGCACTTCTCCCCCTTCACAAAGAGCCGGTTCTCCAGAAGGCATTTGAGGACCTGCCTCACGTGAACTTGGTGCTCCACAAGCACCTTTGAAAGCATGTCATCCAGGTACACAAAAACGATTGACAAAGTCACAGAGCACATCATTAACCATGGCTTGGAACACTGCGGGAGCATTGGTTAGACCAAAAGGCATCACGAGGTATTCAAAGTGGCTCAAGTGGGTGTTGAATGCAGTTTTCCACTCATCCCCCTCCCTGATACGCACCAGATACCTCCTGCATAGAGCCCACTCACACCTGGATGGGGGAAAAGGCACGGTCAGGATCCTGTTTCTTGACTTTTCCAGTGCCTTTAATACCATCCGGCCCTGTATGCTTCAGGAAAAACTGAACAGGATGGAGGTGGACCCCTGCCTGGTGGGTTGGATCTCCGACTACCTCACCGACAGACCACAGTACGTCAGGCTGAAGGACATCACGTCTGACACTGTGGTCAGCAGCACAGGAGCACCACAGGGAACTGTGCTGTCCCCTCTTCTCTTCACCTGTACACCTCTGACTTCTGCTACAACTCTGAAGTATGCCACATTCAGAAGTTTGCAGATGACACAGCCATCATGGGGTGTATCTGGGATGATCAGGAAGAGGAGTACAGAAGTCTGGTGAGGAACTTTGTTGCATGGAGTCACACAAACCACCTGCAACTCAACACCTCAAAGACTAAGGAACTGGTTGTGGACTTCGGGAGGTCCAGAGAAGGTCCACTGCCGGTTCAGATAGAGGGGGAGGAGTACCTCGGGCTGTGGGTGGACAATAAACTGGACTGGTCATGCAACACAGAGCACCTGTATAAAAAAGCCCAAAGCCGACTGTACTTCCTCAGGAGGTCTGCAGGAAGCTCCTGAGGATGTTTTACCAGTCAGTGGTTGCTGGAGTACTTTTCTATGCTGTGGTGTGCTGGGAGAGCAGCACAGCAAAGAAGGACTCATCCAGGCTGGAGAAACCAATCAGGAAGGCTAGCTCTGTGGTCGGCATGAAGCTGGACACTCTGGTGACAGTGGCAGAGAAAAGGACACTAAAAAACTGCTGGACATTATGAACAATGCTGGGCATCCTCTGCACACGGCCATTAACAACCAGAAGAGTCTGTTCAGTGACAGGTTGCTTCTCCCCAAGACAAGAACTAACAGACTTAAAAACTCCTTTGTCCCACACGCCATCAGACTGTTTAACTTCTCTCTGGAGGGGAGAGGGAGGGGAAACAGGAGGACAAAGGAGGGGGGAACAACTAAGCTGTAGTGCCTCGTCACTTCACTGTGCAATAACTTTTGTGCAATACTTTTGTTAATAGTCAACAGTGCAAAAGACCTCAATACTTGAAATGTGCAATTCACTTGTATTTTTATTTTTATTGCTATTTATTCTATTTATCCCCTTCGTATATTTTATTTATATATGTCTCTGTATTTATATATGTGTGTGTGTGTGTGTGTGTGTGTGTGTATATAATATTCTGTAACTCTGTAACTTCTGTCGGTGCTGTGCTTTTGGAAACCGAATTTCCCAGAGGAACCCGCCCGAGGGATTAATAAAGTTTTATCTTATCTTATCTTATCTTATCTTATCTTATCTTAGCTTATCTTATATTATCTTATCTTATCTTATCTTAGATGGTAAGCATTGCGCAAATCCAGCTTGCTAAAAACAGTCATGCCTTGAAGCAGCTCAAAGGCAGAGGAAAGCAACGGCAAAGGATATTTGTTTTTCACAGTGATCTGGTTCAGGACCTGATAATCTATGCATGGCCGCAGAGACTTATCCTTTTTAGCCACAAAGAAAAACTTGGCCGTGACAGGTGAAGAGGAAGGGCGAATCAAGCCTGCCACGAGCGACTCCGTGATGTAGCGCTCCATGGCGTTTCACGGGCGAAAGCCGTGAGCGTCCCAGCTCCATGGGCTCCTACTCCTCTTCACTGGCCTCAGATTCACGCAGCCCACAAGTCGCTGTGGAGGCTCCGTGAAGCCCCAGAGGTTCATAACGGGAGGGTGCGTGTGAACTCCAGTGCGCGCGTACTCGATTGTCCACTCGAATACACAGGGTCATGAGAGCAACTAGGGAGGAAGGCAATTCACAAAGCATCAGTTCATTTTTGAGTTCATCAATAATGTTAGTCAGTAACGCACTCTTGAGTGGCTTTTCCCCCCATTTCATCTGCTCAGCCGAAGTGGAAGAGAGCATAGAAAAATTGGCCATGCTCCGCTTACCTTGTTTGAGAGCGAGTAAGCGTTGGCCAGCGGCGGCTGCAGTGGACTTTTTGTCAAACACATTTTAAAATTTATCAAGGAAGTCAGAAAAGGACATTTCAGGGGTAGCGTGAAGCACTGCTTGCGCCCAGGTCAGTGTGCGATACTGGAGTAACTGGTCAATATAAGCAATTTTAGCACCATCACTAGAAAAAACTTGCGGCTGCTGACAAAACTGGAGGAAACATTGAGTGAGCAAACCAGTGCATTTACCAAGTTCTCCAGAAAAAGCTTTAGGTGTAGGGAGAAATCTGTCTAATAGAACAGGTGTAGGAGCTGGTGGTGTGGCACTTACAACTGGTGCTGGCGTCTCCTGTGGGGGGTGCGGCGGCGGGTGGATTCACCGCCAGAGGTGTTTGCTGAGCCACAGCCTGCGTGAGGTTTGCAAGCTCACCTCGAATGTGGATAAACATTTGCTCCTGACGCTCCAGCATCGCTGCCAATGTGGCAAGAGTGGGGGTCGAGGTCGCTGAATCTGCTGAGTCCATTTTTGTGGCTGGATGATTCTGTCACAAACTGTTGCAGGGACTCGCTGAGCGCAGAGCAGGTTGTCAGTTCCAAACACAGAGTTTATTTACAAACACCAAGTGCAGAATATATACAGTGGGGGAAATCCAGGGTTCTGAGGGTCCAAGGGAAAGGTCCAGGGGAAAACTCTCTTGCACTCGTTCTCTTCTCCTATACTCCAACACACACACGTCCACACAGCGGGGAGGTCACGGGTCCGGGGGGGAGAACTATCACACAGGAAAGGCAGGTTAGACAAAGTCACGAATCTTACACAAGCTAACGTTCACAAGAGCTAGAGAGGATCACTAACGTGTCTCACACAATCATCCAGCGACGAGAAGTCTGTGTCCCAGCCTTAAATGGTAGAGACATAATGGCAACATAACAGTGACAGGACCGGGAGACCGCAGTGAGCTCCGCCCAGGCAGAGCGGCAAAGGAGAGAGAGAGAGCACTTTACTGTATACAGAGCTAACATCTCCAAAATGTCAGGAGTAGTCAGTTAGTCATTACAACAAGTGTTTGTGAACTAAAAATCAAGAATGTGGGATACTGTTTGTCCGTGATTTGAAGAGCCCAGCGGTGCTCCCGACTAAGGGAAAACCAATTTTGCAGGGGAGACCTACCTTGGCACTTGTGCAGGTGAAGCCAAAGGGAAGATATGCTTCACCATATTTTCTAGTCTTTGGCATAGAATGAAGTTGGTTTGAAAACATATTCAGCAATGCTTCATCTCCTGCTTTCCGTCTGTGTAGGCGCCCCATGCTAGCAGCGTTGTTTTTTTTTGTTTTTTTTTCCCTTTTCATGCCGTGCCCCCTCTGCAATGGCTCTGGGCCCCACACTTTGGGAAGGTCTGCACTAGTCTATGTATCACTTTCATCTTACTAGTGACTTGGACAAGATGACAAACAGAATCTCATGCTGAAGATGCTGTCTGGTCTTCATGAGTTTCATTGTATGTGTATATGCATGTAGGGTTAGTATGGTTAATGCATTTTCTGTTTGTGTGTGTTTTATGTACCTCTCATCACGTTTTCATTATTCTTATCACTGCTTAAAACAACACACATTTCTCTCTCTGTTTTTTTTTAACCCTCCTTTCTTAAAAAAAAAGAAAGTGGGATTGCAGTTGTTTCAGGCTGAGAAACACCAAACACTCTTCATGTTATCATTCATATTTCATCCATACAAATATTTTATTTCTTTGGCCACTGGGCAGGTGACCTGCAGTATCACGTCTGCCCCAGCTGGATACCTTTTCACACACACTGTGACGTCAGACACATTCACCCTCACTTTTGTTTTGCACACAATTTCACTTCATTCTTCAACGGTCTACACACCACGTGCTGCCCAATAAATACTTTACAGTGTATTTCATCCTCTTTCAAGGGAGACTTACTCAGTTTATTCTCCATTACAAGACAACAATCAGCCACACTCACGCAGACCACGTCTGGCCCGCACACACACAAAATAGACACATACAAGAGCTCTGACCTCCTTTCGGTGGAGAAAACCAACACTCAACGCCCTCAGCGGCGGAGAAAAACGTTTTTAACTCTCCTTCTATTCGGTGGAGAAACCTGCTTAGACCTCCTTAAAATTGGTGGAGAAACCATCTTAAATCTCCTTACAAAAATTAAAAACACTGGCGGAGAAGCCAGACCTCCTTGAAACTGGCGGAGAAGCCAGACCTCCTTAAAAAAAATTACAGAAAAAAACTGGTGGAGAAACCAGGTAGCTTGCGTCTACACGCACAGCTTGCGCACTCATGTACCTGCGTTTAACCACACGGTCACGTAGGCGCTCTCTATTGTTTTAGGTTTGCGTGAAACCGCGCAACCAGCGCTCCCCCGGACCCGCGTCTGCACGCGCAGTCTCAGTGACGTATAAGGCCTTTTCTACTCACTGTTCGTGTTGTTTTCGTTCATCGGAAAATTCTCTGGATCCCGTCAATCGCCATCCAACCCGAGGGGAGTTCAGACGCAAACTGTCCGGCCTGGTGACAAAGTTAAGCACCAGGGCTTTCGTCAGGCGTCCCAGACGCTGGCTACTAGCAGACTACGGCGGCGTCATCTCCCTCTCCTCGGTGGATGCGATGTGTTGGGTTCCAGCTCGGAAGGACCAAATAAATGTTGGGTCAGTGTTTCCACAAGTCCCGCTAATTCTAGAGACTTATTCATCATGAAGAAAACAAGACAGTCAGCGATCGATCGATTTACTTGCAAGGGAGGCCTCGTCGGTATCTCAGGAACGCACTTCGAATCCTAGCACAAAATGACCCCATATCCGGCCTCCGCTTGCTGCCTTTTATTGGGAAAACAGTTCACACAATACACATCACAGCAAAAGCACCTCCCACCGTAAAAACCCCAAATCGTTCTAAGACAAGGCACTATGTGTGTGAATGTGTAAACATCTATATGCATGTGCAAGAACGTGTGTGTGTGTATGCATGTGAGAATGTGTGTGTATGTGTGTGTGTGTGTATGCATATGAGAATGTGTGTGTATGTGTGTCTGTTTGTGTTTGAGTGAGTGTGTGAGAATGTGTGTCTCTCTGTGTGCGTGATTTCCAACTGTTTCTAACAACATCCTTAGTCATAAAATGGTAATCTCCCCCACACCCAATATATGGTTCAGTTTCTTCTTTGGCTCTCGGAGGAGGCGGACGCACTTTTCCTCCTCTCCCTTATCGTCCCTGCTTATGTCCTTGTCTAGTCTCGTGGTTTTTTTTGTATTTTCCCTGGAACATTCTCTCACAGTCTGTTCTCTAAAACCTAAAAGAGGAATTATGGATTGGATCATCTGGTCCTTAAATGCAATTGACACCCCTTTCTCAACGAGAAGTTTGGGCTTGGGTGAGCCTGAGTGCTGAAGATATCTACCTATAGTGGGGCAAAAAAGTATTTATTCAGCCACCGATTGTGCAAGTTCCCCCACTTAAAATGATGACAGAGGTCAGTAATTTGCACCAGAGGTACACTTCAACTGTGAGAGACAGAATGTGAAAAAAAAATCCATGTATTCACATGGTAGAATTTGTAAAGAATTTATTCGTAAATTAGGGTGGAAAATAAGTATTTGGTCACCTCAAACAAGGAAAATCTCTGGCTCTCACAGACCTGTAACGTCTTCTGTAAGAAGCTTTTCTGTCCCCCACTCGTTACCTGTATGAATGGCACCTGTTTGAACTCATCATCTGTATAAAAGACACCTGTCCACAGCCTCAAACAGTCAGACTCCAAACTCCGCCATGGCCAAGACCAAAGAGCTTTCGAAGGATACCAGGAAAAGTATTGTAGACCTGCAGCAGACTGGGAAGAGTGAATCTACAATAGGCAAGCAGCTTGGTGTGAAAAAATCAACTGTGGGAGCAATCATCAGAAAATGGAAGACATACAAGACCACTGATAATCTCCCTCGATCTGGGGCTCCACGCAAGATCTCATCCCGTGGGGTCAAAATGATCATGAGAACGGTGAGCAAAGATCCCAGAACCACACGGGGGGACCTGGTGAATGACCTGCAGAGAGCTGGGACCAAAGTAACAAAGGTCACCATCAGTAACACACTACAACGGCAGGGAATCAAATCCCGCAGTGCCAGACGTGTTCCGCTGCTGAAGCCAGTGCATGTCCAGGCCTGTCTGAAGTTTGCCAGAGAGCACATGGATGATACAGCAGAGGATTGGGAGAATGTCATGTGGTCAGATGAAACCAAAGTAGAACTTTTTGGTATAAACTCAACTCGTCGTGTTTGGAGGAAGAAGAATACTGAGTTGCATCCCAAGAACACCATACCTACTGTGAAGCATGGGGGTGGAAACATCATGCTATGGGGCTGTTTTTCTGCCAAGGGGACAGGCCGACTGATCCGTGTTAAGGACAGAATGAATGGGGCCATGTATCGTGAGATTTTGAGCCAAAACCTCCTTCCATCAGTGAGAACTTTGAAGATGAAACGAGGCTGGGTCTTCCAACATGACAATGATCCAAAACACACCGCCCGGGCAACAAAGGAGTGGCTCCGTAAGAAGCATTTGAAAGTCCTGGAGTGGCCTAGCCAGTCTCCAGACCTCAACCCCATAGAAAATCTGTGGCGGGAGTTGAAAGTCCGTGTTGCTCGGCGACAGCCCCAAAACATCACTGCTCTCGAGAAGATCTGCATGGAGGAATGGGCCAAAATACCAGCTACTGTGTGTGCAAACCTGGTAAAGACCTATAGTAAACGTTTGACCTCTGTTATTGCCAACAAAGGTTATGTTACAAAGTATTGAGTTGTATTTTTGTTATTGACCAAATACTTATTTTCCACCCTGATTTACGAATAAATTCTTTACAAATCCTACCATGTGGATTCATGGATTTTTTTTTCACATTCTGTCTCTCACAGTTGAAGTGTACCTCTGGTGCAAATTACTGACCTCTGTCATCATTTTAGGTGGGGGAACTTGCACAATCGGTGGCTGACTAAATACTTTTTTGCCCCACTGTATTCGGAACCATGGTAGCAGGGTTCTGGCTGATCGGAGCTGGCTTGGCCCTGGCTTATTGAAGAATTAAGAAAGTGGAACCGGCTGTTCAAACCCCCACAAGGCTGCCTGCTGGGATTGGAACGATGGGGGAGGCGTGAGTTTCTCAAAATGGGCTCATTGAGTCAGCACGGATAAGATCTTGGAGAGGCTACGGCTGCTGTGAATACTCAGAATAAGATCTCTGACTGCAGACTGGATACATCTCGGAAGGGCTAGCCCAGAATAACGTCTCTGGGCGCAAATTGGATGACATCTCGGGGAGGCACACTGCCGTGGGTTCTCAGAAATTGGCTCCTTCAGCACAAGAAATGACAACATCACAGAACGCAAGTATGGCGAAGCTCGCGGCTCTCCAACGGGAGATTGAGAGACCAGTGTTGGACTGTAGAACTGCTTTGAAATTCATATGAGTTGTTCGCACTAAAGTAAAAAATACCATCACTTATGCGGATACCCCTTTGGCGCCAGCTGCAAGGCCGGAGCTGAACAAAACACCCTGATAACGACTGTGTTTAGTCTGTTCCTTCCCATTCCATGCAAGGCCACCTGGGTTGGCTGGAAGACTGTTTACTTAGCCTGGCAGAGCGAAGGACACTGTCTCAGCTGAACTATGGACACGCTCACACATACATATACTGATACTGATAAGCACTCACTGACGCATCACCCTCCCTACCCCGGATCCAACGCCACCTCCAACGCTTACCTCCCCTCTGATGTGGACATCGTGTCACGACCTGCAGGGTCGGCAAGGCACTGATCAGCAATCTCTCTCCCCCTCCCCTGTTTTGCCGGGGCGGAACTCATGGCGGGTTCACGCCCTCGGCCCACGCCCTCCCGGATCATGCACACCTGGGCCTCATCAGACCAGCTGGTATATCAGAAGGAGGAGATCAGCTGTTCAACGCTGGATTGTTGTGAAGACTCCTGTCAGTACACGTCGAGCCCTAGTTTCCCACACTTCCGCCTCAGAAAGTAACACTTGTCTCTCTGTTCTAGATTCCCCGGACCCGTCCCCGTGTTTCCCCGTGTGGAGCGTGTATGAGGTGGCTGGTCACTAGCGGAGAGAGGTTGGCGTGAGCGTGTGTGTGATCCCCTTGTTTTCCCTGGAGCCCTGGAACCCGTCCTCGCACATCTTGTATATAGCACTGTCCTCGCACTGCCTGTAAATACACTTGGTGAAGATATTTGTGAATAAACTGTCTCTGTTACAACACACTCCGGAGTCCTGCGAGTGGATCCTCAGAGCAACCCGTGACAGTAACAATCCAGCCATACTATGGATCCAGCGGACTCAGCTCTACAACCCACCCCTCCTCCAGAAGCCGTGTTGGAGCGACACGAGCAGATGCTACAACACATTAACCAACAGCTGATCGCACTCACTCAGGCTCTCGCTCAGCACGTTCCGCTGCCAGGTCCCGCTATGCCACCCCCGTCTGCTCCTGCACAGCCGCCGGCCCCGGAACACTCCACGCCACCAGCCCCCGCTTCCGCGGAACCCCTGGAACGAGCTCTACCGTCACCGGAGCCATTCGCTGGTGAGTTCCACAAGTGTGCTGGTTTCCTAACGCAGATTACGTTGCAGTTTAGGCAGCTGCGGCGAACGTATGAAAGTGATGGAGCTAAGATAGCCTTTTTCGTTCAGTTACTCCGCGGTCAAGCCTTGAACTGGGCCCAAGCAGTGTTACGGACTAGCCCGGAGATTACCTATGCTGATTTTCTCTCAAAGTTCAAAAGTGTGTTCGAAAGGGGCACCGGAGCTGAGGCAGCGGGCCACCGTTTGCTGAACTTAAAACAAGGAAGACGGAGTATGGCGGACTTCTCTGTGGAGTTCTGGACACTGGCTGAGGAGACGGGATGGGGGCAGCCTGCGCTGATAAGTACTTTATTGAACAATGTTTGTGATGTCCTTAAGGGCGAACTGTTAATGAGGGAGCTGCCCAAGACTCTATCGGAGGTGATCGCCTTATGTGTTAAGGTTGATGAACATTTGAGGGCGCGTCACCGCGCCAGCAACTACGGTTCCCAGAGGCCTGTGGGGCGTGCGGAGTCAGCTTCCGGCGGAAGCGGAAGTAGCGATCGGGAAGTGGACCGCGGCGACGAGCAGGAGCAACCCATGCAGATCGGACGCTCTCAACTCTCCCCGGAGGAGAGGGCACACAGATGGCGATCCGGTGAGTGCTTTTACTGCGGCCGCAAGGGCCATCTCGCCAAGGTCTGTCCTGCTCGGCCAAAAGACCCCGCCCGCCGGTAGAAAGGAGGATACGGGTGGGCGAGGTCTCCTTTTCACATTCTCCTCCACGCTTCATGCTAGCCGCTAAAGTGACTGTCCACTCTGCCTCTCACTCTCTTCAGGCGCTGATTGACTCTGGTGCGGAGCAGAGCTTCATAGATGCTTCCCTGGCTCTCAAACTTAAGATTTCCGCACGGGCATTACCCCACTTGTTGCAGGTCACCGCTTTAAACGGTCAACGTCTTCCCGACATAACTCATGTTACAGAACCCGTGTCCCTAACGCTGTCTGGGAATCACACTGAACTGCTGCAGTTTTATGTCTTTGAAGCCCCTCTCACGCCCCTGGTGCTAGGATTTCCATGGTTACGCCAGCATAACCCCGTGCTCGACTGGAGGGAGGAGAGGGTTCTGGGGTGGGGGGAGGAGTGTCACATGACCTGTTTGACAGCAGCTACTCCCGTTAAAGCAGCTAAACCACTACCACACGAGCCCCCTGACCTTTCAGCTATCCCGTCAGAGTATCATGATCTCAAGCAAGTGTTTTGTAAGGACCGCGCCCGCTCTCTTCCCCCTCATCGCCCGTACGACTGCAGTATTGATTTGCTCCCGGGTGCACCCCTTCCCAGTAGTCGCTTATACAGTCTCTCTCAACCTGAACGTGAATGCATGGAGAAGTATATTAATGAATCCTTGGCTGATGGACTGATTCGCCACTCTTCATCCCCTGTGGCTGCCGGGTTCTTTTTCGTCACTAAGAAGGATAAAAGCCTTCGGCCATGTATTGATTTCCGGGGTCTCAATACCATTACTGTTAAGAATAAATACCCTCTGCCGCTTTTATCCTCCGCCTTCGAACTCCTGCAGGGGGCGACCATTTTTACTAAGCTCGATCTGCGGAATGCTTACCACTTAGTCAGGATGAGAGAGGGTGACGAGTGGAAAACGGCCTTCAACACGCACCTGGGCCATTTTGAATACTTGGTCATGCCGTTTGGACTGACTAATGCTCCAGCTGTCTTTCAGAGTCTAGTCAATGATGTTCTCCGAGATTTCATCGATCGTTTTGTGTTTGTGTACCTTGACGACATTCTCATCTTCTCCCGCTCTCTCCCGGATCATGTACATCACGTCAGACAAGTCCTGCAACGCCTCCTGGAGAATCGGCTGTTTGTTAAAGGGGAGAAGTGCGAGTTTCATGTGAGTACTGTGTCGTTTTTGGGCTACATCATTGAACGGGGCGATTTAAGAACCGATCCAGCTAAGGTACAAGCAGTCTTAGACTGGCCCACGCCGCCTAACCGTAAGCAGCTTCAACGGTTCCTCGGTTTTGCAAACTTTTATCGGAGGTTCATTCGTGACTACAGCAAGATTGCTTTGCCACTAACCCGTTTAACTTCCCCTAAGGTGCCTTTCTGCTGGGATGATCAGGCTCAGGAGGCTTTTTCCCGGCTAAAGAAACGTTTCGCGTCGGCGCCCATCCTCCGGCAACCGGATCTCAAGCGGCAGTTCATCGTGGAGGTGGACGCCTCGGATGTAGGGGTCGGAGCAGTTCTCTCCCAGCAACTAGACGGTAAGCTCCACCCTTGTGCTTACTTCTCTCGTCGTCTCTCTCCTGCAGAGCAGAATTACGACATCGGGGACAGGGAGCTGTTGGCAATCAAACTCGCCCTGGAGGAGTGGCGCCACTGGCTAGAGGGCGCAACAGAACCCTTTGTGGTATGGACTGACCACAGGAACCTCGAATACATCCGGTCGGCTAAACGACTAAATGCTCGACAAGCCAGGTGGGCTCTGTTCTTTACCAGATTCTGCTTCACCATCACCTACAGGCCCGGCTCCCGGAACGTGAAACCCGATGCCCTTTCCCGCCAATTCACCACCTCAGAGGACCCCACCCGTGAGGCTCCCATTCTCCCTCCCACGTGCGTTATCGGGGCCCTGTCATGGGAGATCGAGTCCGCCATACGGGAGGCCCAGCGGGCGGAACCGGATCCAGGTACTGGTCCCCCGGGAGTGCTCTTTGTTCCCACGTTGGTTCGCTCACGAGTGCTACAATGGGCCCACGGCGGAAAACTCACCTGTCATCCGGGCGTTCATCGCACCGTCACCTTCATCAAGCGGTTCGCCTGGTGGCCTACATTGGCCAAGGACGTCCAAGACTTCATCGCTGCCTGTCCAACCTGTGCCCAGAATAAGCCGGTCAACCAGCCTGCTGCCGGCCTACTTCATCCCTTGCCTACGCCAAGCCGCCCCTGGTCCCACATTGCGGTTGACTTTGTCACTGGTCTTCCGCCGTCATCAGGTAACACAGTCATCCTCACCGTTGTCGACCGTTTCTCTAAAGCTGCCCACTTTGTCGCTCTCCCCAAGCTCCCCACTGCCCTGGAGACCGCCCGGCTTCTGTCAACTCATGTGTTTCGCCTCCACGGGATCCCTGCTGAAGTGGTCTCGGACCGAGGCCCACAGTTCACGTCACGTGTTTGGAGGGAGTTCTGCGCCTCCTTGGGGGCCCAGGTTAGTCTCTCGTCAGGTTTTCATCCACAGACCAACGGTCAAGCGGAACGGGCCAACCAAGAACTCAAAACGGCTCTCCGTTGCTTGACGTCCACTAATCAGACCACCTGGAGTGAGCAACTGACGTGGGTGGAGTACGCTCACAATAGCCTTACCTCGTCGGCCACAGGCGTCTCCCCGTTCGAGGCCTCCCTGGGGTACCAACCTCCCCTGTTCCCTGCCATCGAAGGTGAGCACTTTGTGCCCTCTGTTCAGCAGCACCTGCGGCGGTGTTGGCGCGCGTGGCGGGCCACTAGAGCTGCCCTTCTTCGCACGGCGGACCGGAACAAACGGCAGGCGGATCGCCGCAGGTCCCTGGCCCCGGCCTACTCACCTGGACAGAAGGTTTGGCTCTCGACCCGGTATGTGCCTCTCAGGACGGAGTCGCAAAAGCTCTCCCCCTCCTTCATTGGCCCGTTCGAAGTGGACTCCATTGTTAACCCCGTTTCTGTGCGTCTCAAGCTCCCCAGGACCATGCGTATCCACAACGTGTTTCATGTCTCGCAGATCAAACCTCACTGTTCCAGTCCTCTGTGCCCTCCTTCCGGACCCCCTCCGCCCGCCCGGGTCGTCACTGGCCGTCCGGCCTTCTCCGTGTCTCGGATTATGGACGTCAGGCGCCGGGGCCGTGGCCTGCAGTATCTTGTGGACTGGGAGGGCTATGGCATTGAGGAGCGTTCCTGGGTCCCGCGGGCGGCTCTGCTGGACCGGGCCATGGTTCGGCGGTTCCATGCGGCGCACCCTGGGAAGCCTGGGGGTCGCCGGGAGGCTCCCGTTGGCGGGGGGGTACTGTCACGACCTGCGGGGTCGGCAAGGCACTGATCAGCAATCTCTCTCCCCCTCCCCTGTTTTGCCGGGGCGGAACTCATGGCGGGTTCACGCCCTCGGCCCACGCCCTCCTGGATCATGCACACCTGGGCCTCATCAGACCAGCTGGTATATCAGAAGGAGGAGATCAGCTGTTCAACGCTGGATTGTTGTGAAGACTCCTGTCAGTACACGTCGAGCCCTAGTTTGCCACACTTCCGCCTCAGAAAGTAACACTTGTCTCTCTGTTCTAGATTCCCCGGACCCGTCCCCGTGTTTCCCCGCGTGGAGTGTGTATGAGGTGGCTGGTCACTAGCGGAGAGAGGTTGGCGTGAGCGTGTGTGTGATCCCCTTGTTTTCCCTGGAGCCCTGGAACCCGTCCTCGCACATCTTGTATATAGCACTGTCCTCGCACTGCCTGTAAATACACTTGGTGAAGATATTTGTGAATAAACTGTCTCTGTTACAACACACTCCGGAGTCCTGCGAGTGGATCCTCAGAGCAACCCGTGACACATCGGGTCAGTTGGAGGCGCAGTCGAAAGATTGCAGCAGTCCCAGATCAGATGTACACACTGGAACTCTTTCCCATGTTGCTGTCTGTGTTTATTGTGCTATGGTGTGTTGATATCTGTGCATTCCTGTATTATCCTTTTGTGTTACACATTTCAATGTTTTTTTTTCCTCGCTACCTAGCCTGACCTGTCTCCCCAATGTGATGTTTGTGTATTGTATGTACGGTCGGCAAGGTCTGTCATCTCGGTTGTGGGCAAAAGACCTGCAACTGACAAATAAAGGCTATCTCATCATCTCATCTCATCATCAGTTCCTGTATTGTTTCACCATGCACAACACAGTGAAGCCACAGAAGGGCAGGAAGCTTACCACACAAGAATCAGATCTTTCAGATAGGATGTATCTGCAATAAAACCTCCCCCAGCACAGAGTGGCTGGAGAGGTGGTCAGAGACAAAGGAATGACTTTGATCCTACTGCTTGAACTAAGACTTTACAAATTTAAGAACCACAATGACACATTCAACAATTTGACTTAACAATGGGGACCATGACAGTACCCACCCCTCAACTGGAGCCTCCCGGCGACCCACCAGGCTTTGCACAAAAGACTTAACTTTATATCACAGATATTTTTTTATGTTCACTGGAAGAGATATTTTGACTTTTAACATAGTTTTTATTTAATTTTGTATTTGTTGTTTGGCAGAGTGTGTAAGACAGATAAACAATAGAACAGCCTGTAAACACAAAAGAAGCCAGTTTCTCTTTGTTTCCTTCACCACCATTGTGTTTTTTTATTTAAATAAAATATTTTTGTTTTTTCTTAACATAGGCTAAAAGTTTTTTCTTAACACCAAAGAGCCCTCTTTGGTGGAGATGCCTGAGCCAGTCAAATGAAGTTTCATTCATTCTGACCTCTCAGTTTTCCTTCCATAGCTTTTTTATTTGGCTTTTCCAAATAAGCAGAAATTCTACAAACACAGGTCGACTGTGACCAACCCCGAACCCCAAGGATTACAGCTTTCATTGGCTGAAACATAGACAACACCTGGCTGGAGGGTCTGTGTGAATGCAGCCTCTGACCTGCAGTTCGGAGTGTGCTGCGTTTCATTTACTGCAGTCTGAAGATGAAAACAGTGCAGACTCTCTCACACCTTTCTGCTGTGAGACAGTCATCAGGATCAGAACCTAAAGTTTGAGCTCTGGCTGCTCTGTAGAGCCAATATCTGAAACATGCAGTACACCGTCTTCAGGACCAGACGTCTATGCTGTTTGTCTGATGGATCTATTAAACATGTTGCTGTTCAGCAGACATTTTATTTTGGTCCTAACTCTGGATTCATGGCCTCCTGTGTGCCGGAGAGATTTTCCACCCTTCTGCAGCACGCGCTCACTGAGGTAAACAGGCCGAATCTGTGACATCTCAATTAGGAGGCGTGAGGCACTCTGCTCTCCTCTCCGCTGGCCTACTTTAGACTTCACACTGATAAAACGGCTGTGTTTGAATACCGCTCGCAATTTGGGTGGCTCAGAAAGCTCATCATCCATCCTAATTTGTGTTGTTATTCAGCAGCCTGCAGGTGAGGGCAGCAGCAGTCATGTTATTTATCACGTCAGCGCAGACCACTGTACTCATATTTATTTTACCCTACTCAAATTCAATTTATGATACATTTTATTTTGAAAGATTTAAAATGGTTCTTTAAAGAACCATTTTTAAAAAGGTCCTTCAAATCGTTCTTTTAAAAGAGCATTTTAAAGAACCTTTTTTGAGTGGTTCTTTAAAGAACCATTTTAAGTCTTTCAAAATAAAATGTATCATAAATTGAATTTGAGTAGGGTAAAATAAATACGAGCACAGCATAGACATATATTAATGGTTTATTGTCATTTCGTAATATACCAAAAGACAAAAAGGCATTTTAACCCTCAGCACAACATCACTACTAATACATGTCACATATTAGTCATTTAAACAGTAATAATTAAATATATTTGCTATACTATAAATAAATATATATATAAATACTATATCTACAGATAACACCACAATTAATACATGTATTGTTTAATTAATAAAACATCAGAAAGTGATAAAACACATTAGAAATAGCAACACCTTCAAAACAGACCAATAAATCAACACATTTTCATCAGCAGATGTTTGCATGTTCAGTAAAAATATTTCAACAAGTTTATGATTAAAATTATCAATGAACTTCAGCCTTACGTTATGTAAGGTAAGTTTCATGTTGGACTCACGGTCCTTTGTTAGTCCAGTTTAGGACAATGTCTCTGACATATGTATCATATCAAATATATGTCATATCAAAACAAGCCCACACCTGCAGTTGTTTCAGTTTTTCACAGGCGTTTCCTATCAGCTGGCAGTGTTGGGTAAGTTACTTTAAAAAAGTAATTAATTACTATTACTAATTACTCAATCAATATTGTATTTAAAATACTTATCTAATTACTGTGTCTGAAAAGTAACTTAATTACTCAATAAGTAATTTAACTAAATACTTATTAAAATCCCCATAAACCTTGAGTGGACAAACAATATAAATTAAACTCTTAAAATAATAAATCATTTAAAAATACGAGTCAACATGAAATAGTTTCGCCTTTTCGCTTCCTGAATCATCTTTATTACATTCTATTAAAATAAGCATTCTTTAATATTTACATTTTTTAGTAAGGAATGTAACTTTCCTTAGCTAGGAAACACAATTTCAGAATAACAAATATATTTTTCTGCAACATATCTGAATAACAAAAAAGCTTAACTTAAGAAATGTTAAACATGACATATTTCACGCAGTAAACATTAAAATTTTTACATTTTCAAAGCAATGAGTAACATATTCATACATAATGTATGTAATCATGTCATGCGATTCAACAAAGTGAAGTTAACTCTGAACTTTGGTTAACAAACAGAATTCCTCTGAAACTTCCTCAAACCAATGAGCACCATATTTCCTGCATGCTGTATGCACTCATGTTTTCCAAAACATTTTTTGTACTACTTAGCTGTGTTGTTTTTGAAAAAGTTGTTGTATCTCATTAATGTAAGTCTCTCAAAGCGTTCACTTGACAGTCTGTTCCTTCTGGGTGTAAGCACAAGATTGCCGAGACTAAAAAGCCTTTCGACTGGTGCGCTTGATGGTGTGGCTGTGTTGTTCCTCAGTGAAATGGCCTTAATCCTGGGAAGCTGGCTAAGAACACCCAGCTCAGACCCAGCAGATTTCAAATATTCCATCACCTCTGTTTCAGCAGAGTAGGTAGAGTCGTCCTCCTCAAATGAAAAAAAGTCATCAGTGGAGTCAGCAGGGTTCTTGTGATCTTGAGCAGGTTGTTGGTCTTCAAGAGACAACCCACGGCACTCTGTAGTAAGCATTGCCCTAACCATGTCTTTTTTCTCTTCTTCTCTGATCCAGCGTAACTTAAATTTAGGCAAAGTGACTGCAGCCAGGAGAGCTTCTTTATTGTCCATCATTGAGGAAAAGCGCACCTTGATCGCCTATGAGAAAAAAATACATCAGACACTTCACATAAGAGCATGATAAATAAAACAAAAATTTATTTTAGGGTAATGCTATATATAGATTACCTTAACAATGATATCAGGGAGGGATGCTGTCAGCTTAAGCTCGTCCTGCAGTGCCAGCGTCCTGGACATTAGAATCTCCAGAGTTGGAAGAAGGATTCCAAAATAGCAGTTCTCTTCTCCTTGCAATATGTCTAGTGCAACAGTGAGTGGCTTCAACACGATACAATACTCCTTTAGGAACAGATACTCCCGATCAGTGAAGCATTTGATTCCAAACTGAGTGCAGACAGTATTTAATTCAGCAAGGGGAATGTCAGTGATCCTGAACAGAGCATCGTGAAATGAATTCCATCGTGTTGAAACAGGTACTATGAGTTTTTTCTTGAAAAAATTATCTACCAACTCTTAAGCAACAGAAGAACGGTTTGCTTTTGTCCACATTGCAGAACACTTTGAAGTTGCACTTCTGTAGATTAATTTTGCCTCATTTTCTTGAAGCCATTTCTCAACATCATGAAAAATTAAGTTCAGTGTGTGTGATGCACACCTTAAGTGTGGAGGGAGAGAAAACTATCCTTCAGATTCTGTGGAAAGGGTCTGCTCAACATCAGTAAATGTCATCTCTTCATCTTCTTCCGATTCCTCATCAGAGTCTGATTTTTGGAACATTCTGAAAGCTTTGATAAAATTGGACCCGTTGTCTGTCACGGTGGCTGTCACTTTAGAGTTCAGTCCATAAGCCGAATGTACTTGCTCGATTTCATTGCCGATGACATCATATGTGTGTCTCCCTCGAACTCTTTTACATGCTAGCGCAGCATGTCCTCGTACAAAAGTAGAAGGATCAATCCAGTGTGCCGTCATTCCGAGAAAACTTTTGTTATGGTTCGTCTAAATGTCAGCAGTCGTGGAAATATATTCCAAACTCTCGAATGTCTCTTTAAGCTCCATTTCCATGTCAGCATAATGGTAAATGGCCTGCATTTGTATAGCGCTTTTCTAGTCCCTAAGGACCCCAAAGCGCTTCACACTACATTCAGTCATCCACCCATTCACACACTGGCGATGGCAAGCTACATTGTAGCCACAGCTGCCCTGGGGCGCACTGACAGAGGCGAGGCTGCCGGACACTGGCGCCACCGGGCCCTCTGACCACCACCAGTAGGCAAACACGGGGTTAGTATCTTGCCCAAGGATATTTGGCATGCAGCCAGGAGGCAGCCTGGGATCGAACCACCGACCTTCTGATTAGTGGCTGACCTGCCACCTGAGCTACAGCCACCCTTATCTAAGTAAGTAAGTAACACTTATCTAAGTAAGTAGAAAACGTTTTTCGATCATGCAGTGCTGCTTTTTTGCCACACACAGGTATTTTGTTTAATATGCACCTAAAAGACAGAGACTCTACAGTACGCAGCGGTAGCATCTCTTCCACAACATAACCTGCAATCATTTTCTTAAGCTCACCTTCAGACACTTTCTGTGTTGCTGAAGTGAAATCAAGTTTCGTCTGCTTAGCAGGAGTTGCCGCGGTGTTATCCATGGATGATGAAGATGGCTCACTCGGCAGCACAGACAAAGCCTTCTGTGTCAGGTGCTTCAGCAGATTACTTGTGCTATTGACAGCGGCCGATAATTTTTTCTCCCCAGGACACAGCTTACATATTACCGTAATGTTCTTGTCTGCTTGTTTTAGAAAAGTGAAGTGACGGGAATATTTCCATTTCATAAAACAGGCCCTCGCTTCAGCTGAGTCCGACATCTTCGGCTGTAGAATACGACTATGCGGCAAACTGGCGCGAAATGACGTACAGCTGCACTACAGCGATGTTAAAGCGGCAGAGTTTATTTTTACCTTTAGAAGATAAATTATTGAAATTAAATAATGATTTTCAGCGAGTTTAGTTATTTTACAATGTAACGCAAGTACATAGTAAGTAACTGTATTTAAAATACCTAAAAATGAACAGTAATTAGTTACTCTACTTTTTCAGTGGAAAAGTAATTTAAATACAGTAACGCGTTACACCCAACACTGTCAGCTAGTCAACCTCACTCAGGCGGACATCCATATCAGCCAACCAAATGACAAGCTCCTCTGTCACGATCTGAGGGGACAGACCGTGCAGTGGTGTGTGTGGTGGACCCAGGTGCGAACACAAGAGAGTAGACCGGAGTAAACTTAAACTGAAAGCGAGCCTTTATTGTGGCTGATGACAGGTCTCAACACAAAGCAGAAACACCGTGACTAAACTGAACCTAAACTAAACTGGGAAACAGATACTGATAAACTAAGGAGACTCAGAAAACCATGACGATGATTGTACAGACTGGCCGTGAGGACATGGAGGGTGGAAACACAGACGACGCGACACAGACTGTATGAAACACAGAGACTAAATACACATGAGGGATGATCAGGGGAAGTGGCCACACATGGGAGCACAGCTGACACACATGAACTTAACGACGGGACAGGAGAAGTGAAACTGAATACACTGACATTGAATACAGACTTTCAAAGTAAAACAGGAAACATCGAGATTAGACATGACATGAACTAAACATAACCACGCAGACATGACGCATGAACCAGGGAGACTTAGTACAGGGGGAGATGACATAAACAACTAAGGAACAAAGGACTAAACAGCAATCTCAAAATAAACTAGATGAGCTAAACTAGGGCACAAATGAATACAAAAGATACATAAAACTCAAACACTGGGTCGCTCGACCCAGGACCATGACATCCTCCCTTTGTGCTTCAAATCCCTCCCACTCTGAGACAAGGAGCTGAGAGAGAGAGGAAAGAGTCAATTATACGGAAGAGAGAAAAGTGAAACCGTCCTCAGAAGGTCTGACTCGCTGGCTCACTGGCGTTCACGTCATCCCTCACCGATGCCAGCAGCCGAGTCTGCAGGGTGCCCTGGAAGAGCTGAGTTAAGGTAGACTCCTCATGGTCAGGCTCTCCAGCTGGATGATCCGAGGTCTCTCCTCTCACCGCTGCCTCTGAACACAGAAACACAAATTGCATCTGAAGCAGGAGGTGCAGATTTTTTTTGCTATTCTTTTCTAAATCCAGGCTAGATCACGTGGAGGTATTTGGAAAACTTTTTTGGCCAGCGGGCGACTGTTGTCTTGCAGAAAGTCAAATCAAACATACGCGATACACAATCAATTCACAAGAACACATTATAAAAAACAAGTCCAGTTCTTGCCTGATTTCAAGTGAATTCTGCATCAAACAGGGTAAAACGAGTGTTTGCAGCAAATGTGAGCACAAAGCCTCACTTTGTACAAGCCTGCTATTAAAGTTCTCCTCTAGCAACGTAGCAATAGCAATAAAGCAAATGTTGAGGCTTCAAAATACTAAGTCCATAAACCAATGGCTGACATGGGTTTTATCATAAGGGTGATAAATATACAGATTTCAGTCTGTCTTAGAGATTTGATGTTCATTTACCTGCAGATGCACTATACGTGCTATACTATACTATACTATACTATACTATACTATACCATTTGACCTTAGAACTGAAGAAGCTTCTCAGATGAGAGGTGAAACGTCTTCAAGCAACTTAAAGAAGTCCAGACGCTTTGCTTTGCAAGCTCCTTTGAATACTGTTGGGTGGTTTGTAAAGTTTACAATAACTAGTATTATCATTATGCTATATGTTCAAAAATATATAATGTACTGTTCTCTCTATGTGTTAAACTCCCTGAGTGTGAACATAGATAAACAGCCAGCCAAACTACTTTTCAAGAGCCAGGAAGGTGAGCGTCCAGAATTCATCAGCAAGTACCTGTACTCGTCTCCACTGGCACTTCAAAAGTTCTTTTCCAACAAACTCGCCAGCTGGAGGTGGTACACCAGGTTTCTGCGTTACTATCATAGCAGGAGTCAGCAGCAGTGGTGAAGAAGGATCGGAGGAGACTGGGATTAATGGCCTTGCATTGATTATAGCAGACACCTCTGCCATCAAGGTACAGAGCACTTCATGAGTCAGGGAACTGTGTTTACCGTGAGACAACATGGAGTCCAGTATCCTCCTGGTTACACCAATCCCACACACCTCCCATATGCGAGGCATGTGTAGGGTTGAACTCTCATGTACAGCCGTGTTCGTAGAGGTATCTCAGGATCTTGTCTTGACTCTGATCATCTTGTCTTATTCCTAATTCAGAACATGCTCCAACAAAGTTTGTACCACAGTCTGACCTCAGCTGCTTCACAGGCCCTCTTAAAGCAAAAAGTCTGCGTAATGCATTGATGCAGCTACTTGAGTCCATGGACTCAATGACTTCTATATGCAGAACCCTGGTACTCATGCACGTGAAAAGGATCGCCCATCGCTTACTCTGAGCTGCTCCACCTCGAGTTCTTCGGGTGATTACCTCCCACGGACCAAAAACATCCAACCCTACATATGTAAAGGGAGGAGACATGCTCAGACGTTCTGGGGGAAGGTCGGCCATTTTCTGGACTTCCAGTTTTCCTCTCTGCTTTTGGCAGACAATACAGGGATGGATTACAGAGCTAATCAACCTTTTGCCAGCAACAATCCACAGGCCTTCCGCTCTGATTGCCACTTCTGTAAACTGTCGTCCTTGATGTTTTATCTTTTGATGGTAATGGGTCACTAGCAATTTGGTCACATGATTCTGTTTTGGGAGAATGATTGGATTTTTCATTCCAAGACTAACAGTGGAGTGTTTCAGACGTCCACCAACCCGTAAAAGACTGTTGCACATGAAAGGGTCTAGCTTGAGGATTGTGCTTGTCTTTGAAATTGCTCTATTCTCTTGCAGTGCAACATACTCTTCTGGATAAGCGTCCCTTTGGACCAACCTAAGTATGGTCAGCTTTGCTGCCTCCAGTTTTTCTGGAGTATGAAGTTTGTTGCACATATGCCATCCTCTACATGTATTTGGGGGGTTGGTACTGAATGATTGAGTCTGGTGGCTCAAGAAGGCAATCGCTCTCAGTAAAGACCTCCAGGTGGAGAAGCGTTGGAACCTATTTGAAGTTAACTTACCCTCGGTTATATGGGTAGCACAGGATGTCAGCTGTGGTCTTACCTCCACATCTGCATCTGGTCCCACCAGCTCAAAGGGCTCATGTGTTTCAGCCACAGGAGGCTTGTGAAGAAAATCTGGACCTGTAAACCACATAGTCTCTCCAAGCCGAGATGCTGGACCGATCTGGTGGCTAGGTCAGCTGGATTCTGATCTGTTGGCAAGTAGTTGTCTGTCGAATTCGGTGAACATGATTGTGCACATACACATAGAATCATTTAGAATCATTGTGGATGTATCCGAGAACCACCTTGCTGTTACAGAAAAACTTCACAGTATCAGGTTTAAGATCGAGTTTCCTGAGGATTAGTTCTGCCACTTTGACGGCCAGCACTGCACCACAGAGTTCCAGGCGAGGGATTGTGGGCTCTGGTTTAGGAGCTAGCTTGGCTTTTCCAAGTACAAAGCCGACTCGACACTGTCCGTCTGTAGTGATGACTTTCAGGTAAGCTACTGCTCCTATGGCCCAGTTTGAGGCGTCAGAAAATACACACAGCTCAGTATACATGGCAGTGGAGAGGGACTGTTGTATGTAGGCACGAGGAAGCTGAAGATTACTTAAATCCTGTAGTGATCTTCTCCATGTTTCCCATTCATTTAACTTGTTTGTGGGAAGTTCTGTATCCCAGTTGCATATGTCAGCTGAAAGTTCCCTTAGTAGTGCTCGTCCTCAGATGGTCACTGGAGCAGCCAAGCCCAGTGGGTCGAAGAGGCTGTTAACTGTCGATAGCACTCCTCGGCGAGTGAAGGGTTTATCGTCAGCTGCAACCTTGAATGTGAAGTTGTCAGAATCTATCCTCCAGCACAGACCAAGGCTTCTTTGTGCTGGGAGAACTTCCTCATTTAGCACCAAGTCTTTTAAACCTGTAGCCAGATCTTCAGGGGTGAAAGCCTGCATCACTCTGATACTGTTGGAGGCAATCTTATGCAGTTTAAGATTAGATTCTGCCAGTGATGGTTGAGTGCACTTGAGAAGGTCAATAGCCTCTGCTTCTGTCGAGAGAGAGATCAGTCCGTCGTCCACATAAAAGTGTCTCTCCACAAACTGGCGTGTGTCAGGTCCGTATTTGTGCTCACCCTCTTGGGAAGCTCTTCGAAGTCCATATATAGCGACTGCAGGTGACGGGCTATTCCCAAACACATGCACACGCATGCGGTATTCCCCTACTTCCTTTGTCAGGTCATGATCTTTGTGCCAAAGAAATCTTAGATAATTTCTGTGGTCCTCTCTCACCATGAAACCATAGAACATCTGTTGGATGTCGGCTGTCACAGCAACAATGTCCTTTCTGAACCTGAGCAGCACTCCTAACAGGGAGTTATTTAGGTCAGGGCCTGAAAGCAGGACGCCGTTAAGAGAAATGCCACTTTCTTGTGCGCTTGAGTCAAATACCACACGTATTTGATCGGGTTTTTGGGGGTGGTAGACCCCAAAAATGGGTAAATACCAACATTCTTCATGTTCTTGGAGAGAAGGTGCCTTCTCAGCGTGCCCATTTCAAAGAGCTTCTTCATGAACGCAATGAACTGCTCTTTCATTTTAGGATTTTTGCCCAATGTACGATCCAGAGAGTGGAGACGAGACCAGGCTTGAGCACAGTTGTTTGGTAGGCGTGGTCTGGGCGACCTGAATGGCAGAGGAGCAACCCAGCTGTTTTGTTCATTCTGACAGAACTCCTTCTGCATGATGTTCAGAAAGCTCTCGTCTTCAAACGACAAAGCCGGTTCGTTATCACATGTCTGTCTTGTGAATACGCTTACCCCAAGTTTTTCCTCAGCAGGCATGTTGATGGAGCCATAACTGGACAGGCAAGGGTAAATATCGGGTCTTTGCTCCCCGCCATACGCCAACTTTTCTTTCACAGATATTTCATTCTGACATGGCACCATGAAAGATGGACGTCCATTCGGCAGGACACTAGTCTTATAGACATCTACAGTAGGCTTGTGTGCCCTGTTGATGCAAACTTCCCCAACTATCACCCATCCCAAATCCAATTGCTGGGCAAAGGGAGAATTGTGGGGGCTGTTAATTTGTTGCCTTACTTTGTGCACACGTATGAGATCTCTTCCTAGTAAGATCAAAATCTGTGCTTCGGGATCTATCTCAGGAATGTAAGGCGCTATGGGCATCAAGTGGGCATGGGAACACGCAACCTCTGGTGAGGGGATTTCGGACCTGTTGGTCATGATGTCATTACATTCAATGAGTGGAGGTAAGTCTAAGCACACTTCACTGTCTAAAGCCTCAATCTGGAAACCGACTACCTTTCTCCCTGTCATCTCAGTAGTACCAGCGCATGTCTTCAGCAAGTACAGGGAAAGGTTGCTACTGATCCCAAAGAGTTGGAAAAACTCAGATTTGGCCAGCGAGCGATTGCTCTGGTCATCAAGGATGACATACATCTTGACTGAGCGCTCTCGTTGTCCCTTTGGAAAAACTCGCACCAGGCAGATCTTAGTGCAAGATTGTTCAAGGAGACCAACTCCACAGACTTCAGTGCACTTTGAGGTTACCTTTTGTTGTGGAGTTGTTTCGCTGGTCTATATCTGACACTGATGCAGGAGGCGACGCTTCTGGGAGAGCAGTCTCCAGATGAAGAGCAGTGCAGTGCTTATCACTCTCACATTCATTGCACTGTAGCTTCATGTGACATTCCCTCGCAACATGAGTAACTGAGCAGCACCTGTGGTCCTTTAATAACTTCTTCCGTTCCATGAGTGGTTTCGCTTTAAAGACCCTACATTTTTCCAGAGGGTAGGGTTTGTTGTGAAGTGGACAGTACTTAGCAAGATCATTTGCGCCTCTCCCATCTGTTTCTTCTCTATGTCTGGAGCTTGGATTAGCTACTGTAGAGACGTCTGTGAAGGTTCTCAGTCATCCAGGTCATCGTAGTCAAAGGAGCTTGCAAAGAAAAGCGTCTGGACTTCTTTAAGTTGCTTGAAGACGTTTCACCTCTCATCCGAGAAGCTTCTTCAGTTCTAAGGTCAAATGGTGGAGAGTCCCAGATATAAACCTAGTGGGAGAAACCCCCCACAGAGGGACAAGGACACTCTTTCGAGGATGCCAATGTTCACATTTTGGACAGAGAGGACAGATGGTTTGAAAGAGGAGTGAAAGAAGCCATCTATGTCCACTGTGAGCGACCATCTTTGAACAGAGGCGGGGGTTTACGACACCAACTCTCTGCCATCTATAATCCAGTTTTGAGATCCCTTCCCAGACGCCTTAACGCCCACTCACATCCTGGGCCATCTGACCTCAGGAAGTCGCATGATAAGGTGGGGCCAGGTTTCACAATGAACACACCCGAAACTCTGGCTGATTGGGACCCACACCCAGTTTCACACCTTGGCTCAGGCGATTAGAGGATCATCAGGGGGTCCTTTTGTCCCTCTGTGGGGTTTATATCTGGGACTCTCCACCATTTGACCTTAGAACTGAAGAAGCTTCTCGGATGAGAGGTGAAACGTCTTCAAGCAACTTAAAGAAGTCCAGACGCTTTTCTTTGCAAGCTCCTTTGACTACTGTAGAGACATTTGTCTTTCAAACGGCTATGGCAGTTCTCCCACCATCATGATTTGCCATGGGTTTTTCATTTCGATTATAACAACGGCTGCTGTTTGTCAAAACAAAACTGGGATCGTTCCTAGCCTTGGCTTCACTGTTCACAAAATCCACAAAAAAGGCAAATGGGGGAAAGCATACCCCATTTGCCTTTTTTGCCACAAAAAAAGCAAATGCTGAGGAAGGATGACTGCCAAGCTCTGTAGCCTTCTGGCTGATCATCAAATTTAGTGAGACCTGTGGTTACTAATTCCCTGCGTGCCAGATACTTTGCAAAGTCTAACATGCCTGTAGATGGAGTCTGAGAGTTTTGCTGTATCCTGATCCTTTGAGAAGTATCTGAATGCCTTATGTGTGGACTGTGTTCTGAAGATGCCTTACAAAAATAGCGAGGGCTTAATGGAGTGGACTGAGGCGAGAATGGCTGTTGTCCTGTAGTTGGCTGATGCTCACTTAGCTGTGAGTAACCAGGGTTTGTGGATAAAGTGTGATATTCTACGTTGGATTCTGGGAGTTCTTGTTTTGTTGACAGCGATGCTTTCTTAACATAGATGGGACTCAGTGTGGCTTGAGAATCTATGGCAGGTTTAAAACTGATTCCAGCTTGATCTTCGAGGTATGCCTCGGTTTGCTGTTTTATGGACAAAGGTGAGATGCCACTCCTGTTGCTCTGTATATCATCACAGTCTATGGCTGTTACTGCTTCTAAAACCTCAGCCTCAGCAACAGCAACGACAGCTGCTTTTTCAAGTTCCAATGCTTCTAGATCTGCCTCAAGAGTAGCCTTTTCTAAATCCAACTTGGCCTTTTGTTTTTTTTTTATTTCGAGCTCCCTCTGTGCAAATGTGGCCCTGGTGCGTGCAGCTTCAGCGATAGCTCTGACTTTTGCAGTGGCGCTGGCTACTGAATGCTTTGAAGAAGAGGTGCGCTTGGAGCTGGAGAGCGATGACACTTTGTCGTCCATTTTGGTATCCATAACTATGCTGGAGAATCCCTCTGACGAATATAGTCTTTCACTGTACTGTTCTCTCTATGTGTTAAACTCCTTTTCAAGAGCCAAGAAGGTGAACGTACTTGCTCCTTTAATGACTCCAAACATAGCAATCATCTTCAACTGACAACATTGAACTGGAGTGAAAGACTATTGCTTTCTGAAGGACTCCTTTGAAGGATTGCTTTGGATTCCACATGAATGATTACAAAAGTGTAGACATGCTTTTCCCACTGTTCTCTGCATTTCCTGCTTCCTGCCTATGCACATGTCAAAATAAAAGCCTTCCTGTCTAACCAGTTGTCAAAATAAAAGATTCACAATTTTCCAATGTATAACAATAGAAATACACTTTACACTTATTTGTGTCATTAGCATATGAACATATTGAAAACAGAACATATAATAATCTCAAAAGTAATGGCTTGAAGCAGAAATTAGAAATACTTTATTAAAATTCATTATAGTGAATAAATATTTATGCCATTTTACACCATCAAACTTAGATAGCTAAGGATGAAGAACCTTTTGTTCTTTAAAGAACCATGGTTCTTTAAAGAACCATGAAGACATCTGAAGAACCATTTAAGAACCAAAATTTTTTCTGAGAGTGTGTCCCAAAACGTCGGCTGCATCCTCCGGAGGCCGCACTTGAAGGCCGATTACGTCACAGCCAGGCGACGAAGGCTGTCCCAATTCGTCGACTCCTTCAAATGTGGCCGACAAATGCGTCCTTCATTTGAAGGATGGGTCGGGTGTGTCCTTCGTGGCCCACCATATCCCAGAATTCATAGCGCGGCCTAGCCAATTTCAGTTTCCAACAATGGCGGCCGCTACTAAGTTTTAAAATTACTCTTATTAATCTTTCTGGGTCACAAAATGAACTTTTAACATATTTAACGAGAAAGTAGCTGTGTAAACTTTAAATATCTGCTTGGTTTATCAAGACATCGCATATTTGCAAAAGTGCGCCAACGTTTTCTAAGACGTCTGTTACCCACCCGCTCGATAGGAAGCCGGGGGGTTCAATGGCCACTCGAGCCGGCGAGAGCAGCGGACTTGCTACTCAGGTTAAACATGATATATCACTCGGATAACTTAAAAATGTAATTGTTTGGCTTTTGTTTTATTTGTTCCAGAGTAAATTGTTTTGGCTGAAATCAATGTTATTAGATTATTAGATTAAATAAAACTTTATTAATCCATCGGGTGGGTTCCTCCGGGATTTTCACACAGCTGAATAAACGTCAAGCAGAAAACTGATTAAACAGAAGTGTGAGACGGTCGAGAATTTATGCCAGTGTTTTGTTATATTTTAGATAGCAAGGAGCAGACGGCTGAATTTATTAAACTCCACCGAGACAGCGGTGACGCAAATCTGAAGGCTAGACCGTCCCATTTCACAGCCTCGCACTTCCGGCTGTCTCGGTCTTCGAAGGACCCGGCCCATGTAGACCGCGAAGGCCGGGTCCTCCGTAGGATGCAGCCTATGTTTTTGGACACAGCTATAGTCTCTCTTTCTCACACACACACACACACACACACACACACACACACACACACACACACACACACACACACACACACACTATAAGGAGATTGCTGTATTATGTTTCTGTGTATTTTATACTTTTGTGTTCCAAGTTCTGTACGTTTGTTTCTCTTACAGGAGCGACAGTCAGTGATATCTTATACATTTCTATTTGTACTGTATCATTTTATCATGCCCCCCCCATTTTGGTTTTTTTCAATCTGGCTCCAATTACTGAGCCAGCCCTCCTCACCAGTTTTTCCACTCTTCTTGCATCCGTTATATAAAGCGCTATATAAGAATCAGACCATTTGCCATTTTTGATGGCCCTTGATATTGATAAAATGTCACCAAGCAAAATATTGGATGGATTTCCCCCACCCATGTTTCTTCAGCAGCGTGCACAGATCCTTTGCATATGAAGCTGCAGCGGGTATTGCACGTATCACTTCCTGTTGATCTCTTTAACGTTATGATTTTTGCGATTCCTTTCACTGGATGCTTCTCTCTGTTTAATTGGCTGCTAGTTCACGGTTTTGAGCTGCGATCATTAGAAGATGAATTCCAACTCTTACTGTGGATCTTGTGCAGCTACATTATTAAGTGTTATTTAATTGCTTACACAATGCATACAAATATTGTTTGACAGCAGATTAATGTGCACAGCTGTCTGCAGTCATGGAGTTAAAAGAATGAGTCTGCAGGCTGTTTGAAAGGAACAAGCTGCTGATTAAACTGCAGCGTTTGTGTGAACAGCAGCAAGACGGCGGGGCTGAGGGTAACTCAGAGGATCAGCAGATCAAAGACTGATACCCCGGGAATCAGATCAAAGTGTGATGACAGCAGATGACAGACGAAGATGCAATTTGAGGACAGGGAACAGAAAGAGGAGGAAATGGTGCAGAGCAGGGAGAGATCAGAAGGAGGAGTTCAGATAGACGAGAAGGTGGGCGACACAAACCTCTATTTCTCTGCCGCTGGTCGTTAAAGGATTCGGACCGGCAGCTTGGGTGCAGGTTAAGTCTTCCTGTTTACACGGCTCACTCTGAGGAGGGTTTGCTGTTTTTTGGTGGCAGGAGCTGTAAAACGCTCCATGAATCAGTGGCTGGCTGTTTGATTACGGCGTGTCGAGCTGCTGAGGTGATGTATGGAGACTTGATTTCTGATTGGCCTGCGCAGATCCATCACCGTGGCACCGATGCGTGGTGCCTGCCCGCCATACGGTCACGTGTTTGTGCCACTTGCCGGTCCATTAAACGATACTGAGAGTGACGACCATCACAGCGTTTATGTGTCCTTGAGCACAAACAAAGAGAAGAGAAGCACTTAAAGGCAGAAGCAGAGAAAAATGGAAATATTCACAAACATCTGCAGCTGATGAAGAGCCGCAGAGGGCCTGGATATCCAATGCTAATAAAGAAAGATTATTTGGTACACTAATGTCTGTACGCTTGAAGACAAACAGCTTGGGTGGTTTTTTTTTTGGTGTTTTTATCTCAGCCCGTTCTCACTCCCAGGGCGTAGCATACCGACGTTTTGTCATGTCCCGCAGTGTTCCTGAGGAACGCGAAAGGTGACCTTCGGCGTGAACGAACATGCGTAGATTGAGTCCAAACGGTTCTCATGTTTTCTCATTTTTCCGATCTCGTCATTTAGGAACGTGTTGGGTACCCGAAAGCGTAAAATGTTGACGATTTGTCACCTAACGTAAAATATTACGCTTAAGGAGTGAGAACGTGTTGTTTATCTTCATGGCAAGCATTCATGTTACAGTTCTGTGATGAATGTGGGGTTAAAGGGTAGAGGCTGAGCTGCAGTTTGAGGGGTAGAATAAAAAATGCTGCATTAATCACTGCAGAGAAACCACAGCCATTTCTATACACAGATCCCATTGTTCTCACAGATGATTTTTATTGGTGCCCTTCCACTTGGGAGTAAAGCTGATTTGACCTTAAATAGTCTTACTGATGGAAGACTGGTCACTGATGACCTGCTGTATTAGTCTAATGGTGAATGAGCGACTTTTCGTCCAGTCTTGGTGCTTTTGGCTTTTTTGCTCTGGATCGTTTCACTGCCAGAGGAGTGCTTAGGCGAGTCTCTGTTTCCCTCCATCAGCTTGAAAATCCTCTAATTCCTCTGAGCCCTGAGGATTGACAAGGTCAATACTGACACCCTGATAATACTTGATAGTTTATTGTTTTGATATCATGGGGAAGATCTCGACCCCGTCCTACAACAACAGGAGTAATTGTCGAAAAACTCATATCTCGAAAAAGTGAACTTGTTTTCACTTAATTTTTCCAGTTATTAGTGAGATTGAACAAAATAAGTATACATTAAGAATAAATTTAGAGTTTTTATGTATTTTTTAAAATGATTGTCATTGATGGATTGCTTTATCACAGAGTGTGAAGATAAAATAAGACAAACAACACAATACTAACACATCTAAATCATTTAATTATTGTAGAAGAGGATGATTGTGGAAAAGTTCAAATGTCCTTTGGATAAAGTACAAAGCAGATATAAAAACAGTTCTGTGAAAGATTGAACTAATCACAAAAAATAAAGAAGCCTCTGCTGACTGGCTGCTTTGGTCCAGGTTTGACTCTTTATTTGCTCCGGACTCTCTGCTCTGTTCAGCTGTGTTATCCCCGCTGCTCTGCACAGCAGGATCTCGCTTGCTTCATATATCCTCAGTCCGCTCTGTTACAGTTCAGTATTCCATCTATGACTCATTAAGCCTCTATAATTAGTCATCTTTATCTAACTACAGTCTGCTAGCAGCTACACTAATCGGGTAACCTCTAATAGTTAAACAGCTAACGTGTTCACTGGCCAGGTTAACATTTCTGTTTAATATTTCAGTGCTGTTGAAACAGGAGCTCACTGCCTCTCATCCATGTTGAGTGTGGCCTGCACAGACTCTTCTCCATTTAAAGGGATACAGTGGCTTGCAAAAGTATTCGGCCCGCTTGAACTTTTCCACATTTTGTCACATTACAGCCACAAACATGAATCAATTTTATTGGAATTCCACGTGAAAGACCAATACAAAGTGGTGTACACGTGAGAAGTGGAATGAAAATCATACATGATTCCAAACATTTTTTACAAATAAATGACTGAAAAGTGGGGTGTGCGTAATTATTCAGCCCCCTGAGTCAATACTTTGTAGAACCACCTTTTGCTGCAATTACAGCTGCCAGTCTTTTAGGGTATGACTCTACCAGCTTTGCACATCTAGAGACAGAAATCCTTGCCCTGAACTCAATTTGTAGAGCTCCGGACTACTTTATCCAGAGGAGAGCGTTATGTTCATCTGCACTGATTCATATTTAGTGGATGTGGTGTGATCTCGAATAATCCTCCTCTCTTTAATGACCAAAATCAGAACTACTGTGAGACTCGAAGGGTCCACGGTGACCCCCAGCTGTGGGGATTGTTTTTATCTGACACAGGAGCTGCTGGTCCACAGCTGCCACACTCTGTGACTTTGGTGTTTTGCCTTCTAAGATGTTAAAGATGAAAAGTGTTCTGCTGTGTGGATGGATGCGATTGGATTCAGGTAGCAACATGTCTCAGGTCCAGTTCTAACCCACTGGATGCTGAGCTGCCATTAAAAGAACAAATCACCTTCTTCTGCCTGAAAATATACAGAGACATAAATGCCAACAAAGCTGAGTGGGTAGTAACAACAGATGGCCACCTTTACAGAAAATAAAAGCATGAAGCCAGTGACAGAAGCACAAACAGCTGTTAGAGGTGTGATTCAGCCTTTTGTTCTCACAGAGTCGCAGCAGATCGGGGTGAAATCAACACGTCTGGCATTTCTCGCGAAGGAGCACATCCAGGTGAAAGTACAGCGAAAGGATAACTCACTTTGTCAGACTGAACCAAGAGCTGAAGATGAGCTTTGAATCCAGTCTTCTTCCACACATTTCTAGTCCCTGAGAGATGAAGTACATTGGGACTCGTCACACTGTGACAGACTAGCACAAAGAAACATAAATGGATATGAGACGATATGAGTGGACCAAAAGAACAGAGTTATTGTTTTATCTGAGCGAGTGTGGCTGGGAGTGGAGTCAGGGTGGAGGGTGGAGGGTTTTGGCCAGTCTAAGCTGTCCCCAGAGGGAGTTGGATAGAGGATGGGAGGCATTAGTCAGCTCTCTGCATTGTCAGTTGATTCCTTCAGCTCCGCTCCGAGCTCCCACTGCGACCGATCACCTCCATCTCCTGCAGCTGAAACATGCAGAGGGGGCGGAGGTAGGTGAGGCGAAGCCACCTGTGGAGGTAGCAGGTGCTCAATTGGAACAGGTTTGGATGCGTCATACCTGAACCACACCTCCACACTGCCACCATTGCCATGGTTGCCAGATAGAAACAAGGACTGACACCTCATCAAAGAATGGTATTGGCCAGATGTTTCCTTGTGACATCACTATCAGTTCTTAACAGTGAAGCTTGAGGCTTCAAGACTGAACCCGTGGGTGTGGTCACAGCTGTAGTAGTCTGAAGTAGTCTCACCACAAATGTTACACACGGGGCTCAGCATGCACTCTGCTTGAAATAAGTCAGTCTGAGGCTTATTTCCACTGTTATAATCATTGAACACTGTGACCAAAACAGCCTTTGAGAGCGCTGCTTCCTCTGTCTTTGTTCTGTCTTTCTGTGATCTTCACAGTTTACATGGAAATGCAATTAAAAAGTCATTAAGAGAGTAATGTGGGAACGGCAGAGCTCGAGTAAACAGCGCTCTCATTATGTTAATGTGATCAGAGGAGGCAGAAACACTGAGGATATACAGATATTCTCCCCTCAGCCATCTTTCTCAAATGTATCAGCTGACTGTGAGTTCTACCTTTGTGCACAAAGGTAAAACGCATGTGCAGCTTTAATGGTTTTATGTCTTTTGTGTTTGCTTCAGTCTCACTGCTTTCTTACGATTACAAGAAAATAACCCATAAGTCATAAAGAGTGACAGATGTGCGTCAAATCCAGATGTTTTTAGAGTTGAACACATGGTGCAGGTTCTTTCACTGCCTGGCAGTGCTGCATAAACCATACACTTGAAATTTGACTTTCAGATAAAGAGATGCTGTTTTTAACATTCTTTGAATTTTACCCAAATTTGTTTTCATCTTTTTTTTTGTGCCCATCTGCCTGCGAACATTAATGATATTCAGATTTACGGAGCTCTTCTGTCCTGGAAACAATTTAAAGTCGACTATAAAGGATGTGAGTGCCTCAGCTTCCCGTGATTCTCACCCAGCGGAGCTGTAATCCCAGAGGACGGCTCAGCGGTTTCCTGCAGGCATGAGGAGCTAATGTGGAAATATGGAAATTATGATTTAATATTAAAAATATGTCCATACTGAGTTTAGGAAGAAAATAATGGATCCAAATAAACTTAAAACAATGTGCTGCCACAGAGAGAGCGGCCATGAAAACTCATTAACAAGCAGCCAGAAAATCCCCAAAATAAAAATCTTTCAAAGAGCAGATCATTATGAAAAGTAACGTATAGCTAAACACAGGGCATGCAATATGAACAGTCAACTGAATAATGGAGGATAAAAAGGATGTGTTGTTATATTGTACACATACTGTACAATATACATTTGAAAAGGCTGCCAAAAAAAAACAATTAAATATTCAAAATGCTGAAATAAGATTCAGAGCATTCAAAAGTAAAGAACAAACTGAAATAAAGCTGAATTTGTTTAGAGTCAGATGTTTGGTAGAAATTGTTTTTGCTTAATAAATAAATGATAACTGGTACTTATATACTTATATAGTTCCTCTATACTCAGTGTGAGCACTCAAAGGGCTATCTTGCTACAAGTCTCATTTACTAAATCACGCATCCACTGGAACACTATTGATATAACGTCGTTCTCACACCTGAGCTGGTTAGTCTGTTTTATCAACCTCTTATGTTCTCCTGAAAGTCCGGGGACGTGGGAAAGTAACAAAAAGGAAGATGCTATCACTTCCATCCAGTCTGCAGGGCATGACGGCTGTTCTGCTGAGCAGGACAAAAAGAGCGAAGGCAGGCCCCTCAGGGCGAGTGCGAATGAGCAAAAACCAACTGCAGAAGGCACATAACAGAATCAAAATACTACAATACTACTACAACACTACCACAAGAGGCGTGAGTTTCTCAAAATGGGCTCATTGAGTCAGCACGGATAAGATCTTGGAGAGGCTACGGCTGCTGTGAATACTTAGAATAAGATCTCTGACTGCAGACTGGATACATCTCGAAAGGGCTAGCCCGGAATAACGTCTCTGGGCGCAAATTGGATGACATCTCGGGGAGGCACACTGCCGTGGGTTCTCTGAAATCGGCTCCTTGAGCACAAGAAATGACAACTTCACAGAACACAAGTATGGCGAAGCTCGCGGCTCTCCAACGGGAGATTGAGAGACCAGTGTTGGACTGTAGAACTGCTTTAAAATTCATATGAGTTGTTTGCACTAAAGTAAAAAAGCACCATCACTTATGCGGATACCCCTTCAGCGCCAGCTGAGGTCGCAAGGCTGGAGCCGACAAAAACACCCTGATGACGACTGTGTTTAGTCTGTTCCTTCCCATTCCATGCAAGGCCACCTGGGTTGGCTGGGAGACTGTTTACCTAGCAGGGTGAAGGACACTGTCTCAGCTGAACTCTGGACACGCACACACATACATATAGACTGATATGCACACACTCATCCCCCCTCCCTTTCCAAACGCCTTCGATGCTTATTCCCTTCCGATGCCACACCCTTTACCCACCCCTGTTGCTTGTCATGTGTTTCTTTGGTGTATTAAGAGTTTTTTTCATGTGCTATGTGCAGAGGTGTTTTTTCTGTTCTCAAACTGATCTCCCTGTTGGAGCTCAGTCTGGGGGGAGTTTTTTTTTCTACTTATTTTTCCTCATGTGGTGCATTTTCCATTGTTATACCTCTCTGACCTGTCTTCCCCATGTGATGTTTTGTGTAATGTACGTATGGTTGAAGGGTAAGATGGCGCCGCCATTGCGTGCAATAGGTTGGCAGCCTTATGAAATTTCCCCTTGTGGGACTAATAAAGGTATATCAAATCAAATCAATACTGCTGAGGCTTTCAGTAGAAGAGCTAACGAGGGAAACTTGAAATGACTCGATATCAGCCATGTACACAGACTGAGGTCACAGGGTGATGACACGTTTAATCTCATATTTCGGACAGTTCATGTTCCTCAGTTGTAGGTGACCTTATATAAGCTGAATGAAGCCAAACATCAGGATCATGTTTAACCTTTTCACACAAACAGAAGAAGCTGATTGTTTCACAATAAAGTTGTAAAGTTCATTTTGGGAGCAGACTGAGTCTGAGTGACTGATGTAACCCACAGTGCTGTGGAACAAGGCAGAGAACCTTCACTGTGGAGTTTACACATTGTCCTTGTTCAACTAAGGTTCATTTAAATATGACACTGAGGCCTCCAGGCTGTTCACCTTCCCGCTAAAGCGCTAAAGTAATGTCCTTCAGTGACACAGGTGGTGTCCTCCGGTGCTATTTAATGTAAGGTAAAGAGCCCACAATAACACTTTATATTGAAGCCTGTTAATAAGGGTATAATTCCCCTGTAAGTACATGTCATGTCAGCATGTTTTATTTTAAATCACAGTGTAATTATATTTACCTACAAATACTTAAAGCCAGGCACACTGGAATAAGGAGGTATCGAGTCAAGTTCTTACCGACCCTACAGTATTAGAAAGAAACCCCAATAATCACATGACCCCTAAAAGCAGCACTTGGTGACAGTGGGAAGGAAAAACTAATGTTTAACAGGACGAAACCTAGGCAGAACTAGGCTCTCTCTTTCTATCCTTGATTAATTTGGCTAAGTATCTGAGCCAAATTAATCAAGGGTTAATGTCACGGCCGGCAGGCTGACACAGGCGGAAGGACTCAAGTGCAGACACCACTCAGAGGCACGTGAAGCGAATGCAAATATCCGAAACTTTATTTACAACATATAACAGAACCGACAGGGTGACAACTCAAATAAACACGACACCTGGTGTGATTTACTAAACCCTGGGGAATAATTAAATTCAGACCAGTCACTGTAAGTTCAGATTTAGCTATGACTTCAAATGATGAAAACACAACTAGCTCATCTGATTGATTATCATCACAACGAGCTAATAAATCCCTGCAGCAGAGAACAGAATGCCACTAGTCACACTATGAAGGTTAAACTAAGATTCCCTGGAATCTAGGAAAGTTACACAAGCTCAATACAAAAACACTCCAGGTGAATACTATAGACGCTGCCCTACCGAAAGAGGCACTATGTGAGTCACTCTATGTACACATTTACAGTGAATACATGGTTCGCATTAATCATTAAGTGGTCAGTGAGGGAGTACATGAGGGAGCCTTGGGGCTGTCGTGGACATGGCTGGGAACCGACACTGGGAAATATCCAGAGCAGGAACCTGGGAAGAGGGGTAGAGGAAAAAGGGTGGAAGCGTGAAACTCAAGTCACTGAAACAAGAAGTTAGTTACTATTCCAAACACAGGTCCCAGAAGTAGGTTGCATCTGCAAACCGTCTTACTTTCTACAGGCGGAGGCGAAGCATAGAGGGGGAGACGGCCTGGGTGACACGAAGAAAGTATTCAATGCACAATCCATCCTCTTGCTCTGTATGACATCATAAAAATCCCAGAGCTTGCCATAACTTCACTGTTGAAAGCAGCCTGAGCTTTGTTACAGGGATTACTGTCCTGGTTGTTTCTTTACACGACAGTGAGGAATAAACAGTCTGCAGGCTTGGACTGGGATGTTTTACGCTGTATAACCTCCTTCAGTGTTTCAGTTTTTCTAATGATTTTAATGGTTTGATGTCTTTGTGTCTGCATTCAGAGTGAGTGAATTGTCCATAAAGACGAGAGTTTTGTTGGCCACAGTAAAAATCCTTTTTGTTGTAGCAGGGACCTCCTGTGGAGCTGCCTCTGCTGCCTTTGTGTAGATATGAATAAAAGTGTTTGGGAGTCGTGCAGCTCGCTGCAGCCCGAGCTGCTGAAAGTGCAGGATTTCCTGCGGCTCAGGCACACAGTGACCTGACAGTATTTAAGTAATTGCTTGGAGTAGATTGCCAAATCCTTTAGCTAATAGATCAGGGCACTTAGTATTGACTGAAGCCATTTAGCATGCATGCTAATGTGCCGGGCTTTAAGTATTCTGTCCAGTGACTGGCTTGTAGCAGCAGCTAATCACAGAGGTGCTTGGAGTTCAGCCTGCTAAATGACACATTTAACACTGACGTTGGTATTTAGCATGTAGTCAATAAATGGCTAATTTACCAGTCTGACTAATGACTGATGTGTTTAGCATGCAGGCTAATGAGCGAGGTATTTAGCATGCGGGCTAATGAGTAAGCTGGAGGCTGATTAGTATTGCTCCGCAGAGAGACACCACTGTTCGCTGTTTACTCATCTCATTCTCAGCTGCGTGTCACACACACACACAAACACACACACACACACACACACACACAGAGTCAGAGTGTGTATGTGTGTGGCGAGCGTGAGCAGGGAACGACTGCAGTCACACGTAAGAACGAGGTTTTTACTCAGATTAAATCCACACCCATTCCTTCTCCTCACAGGAACCGTGAGAAAAAACCAGGGCTGGGCAGTTAATCGGAATTTAATTTGATTTTAACTTTCACCAATTATGAGACCATAAAGAGGATAAATCATCCATTTTAACAAGGTAATTTTCCACAGATTTCTTGTGCTGTAAATGAAGTCCACCTCTTTTCTGTATAGCTGTGCATTTCCACCTCTGCCTAAAAGCCGAGTTTAGTATTGAGAAGACAAAATCATGCCAGGTATTCGTAGGTGAACCTATGCAGGGCGACCCTCCCAGCCCAAGAAGTTAAAAGTGCATGGAGAGCTAATGCTAACATGCTGGGATGGCAGTAATCTGAATCCTGGTGATTGAGCAGCATGAGTACAAAAAGCCTGTCAGTAATCTGTAATGTCTGCAGGAGATTGAGGGCCCCGGTCAGTGTCTCAGCAGAAAATGTCCCTGTTTGTGTGCAACAACATAAACCCTCCTGACGTTGTGTTTCACATCTCAGCAGAAGTTTCAGCAAGTACGCCGCAAACAAAACAGCTTTTTCTAGCTTCATTTCCTCAATTTAACACTAACTCTGAGTCGTACTCTGAACTTCACACCATCACTCAAAGAAAGTGCTGCAGAACGACGGTGTGCAGTGGAGCTGCGATCTCATTGGCTTTTAAATGGTCACTTTGAAGGCGGGGACAGGTGACACTGGTTTGTCTAAGGCTGAGTCGGTCTGTCATCATTCTGCGAACAGGGTTACGTTGGTAACTGCATGCAGTCTGTTTTTAATGACACTTTGATCAGCTGTCGTGGATTATACACAGAAAGAGTCCAGCCAAACGGTGCAGACGCGGTGACGCAGTGTCTACACAGCGATATGGGCATGGCAGCAGAATATGACGCTGAGCTGAGCGCTACAAACACAGATGAACTGAGCTCATCGCTGCAGACCAGCTCAGTGTGGTCCTGTCGTGTTGGCATTCTGTGTGTGTTTAAATGATTTAATCTTCAGCAAACAGAGAGCAGCCACAGTCGGTCCAAGTCACACTGTGA